>NW_027109595.1:54059-62935 GCF_000696795.3 Halyomorpha halys
TGGTCAGCAAAGAACAACATAAATATGGTTTTGTTTATTTATGTTGTTCTTTGCTGACCGCACCCCCCCCCTCCGACAAACTTCTTCAAGTAAAGAAATTTATATTTTTAGAGATTCTTAGGATGTATAGTGCCACTCTTCTCTGAGGCCTGGAGTTCTAAAAGAGTCCTCATGGGTTTTTACACGTCTTTCCATCATATTTTGGATTGAGGTCTGGACTTGTTGAGAATGTAACACTCTAATTTTAGCTCCGTAAAAAGTACTCAAACATTACTTTATCAGTTGCATTATCACGGAATAGTTCAAAATCAGTAACAATAAATTGTACAAATATCGCTTATTTTTTGAAAGATTGTTTCGATAAACCTGGTACCATTTATAGTCCCTCTATCTCACTTAACGTAGCTCTGAAAATCTTAGAGCTCCTTTCTTGTCATTGGATTCACCAGTTATCTTTTGGGTAACGCAGTTCTCCAGATCCGGACCTCCAAAATGGATCTTGCATAGGCGGACACACCAGAGGGCCAACCAGGGTCTTTTCTCTCTTCAGGTCGTATATATTTATTCGTCCAGAATATTCAAAGTTATCTCATCTTATGACATCCTAGCAATATGGCCAAGCCAATGGAACCGTCTAACTTTAATAACTCTTGTAATATCACTGTTTTTATATAGTTCTACTAACTCTGTTTTGGTTTGGACCCTTGTTCCGCCATTACTATGTTAAAATGTATCGTTCGAATTGAAGTTGAATGGTTTCCTGTAAGTCTAAAATATTGTGAACCACAAGGTCAACACAGGTCTAACCTGTCTTTTAGATGTTTATGTTTAGGAGATTAATCTATTTTTAACATCCTTATGAAGCCCAAAATATCATTAGTTAGCAGCCAGAGTTTTCTCAGAATCACTACGTTTATATCATTATCATAAATACGTTGAGCCGGGAGCAACGACTAAGATCTGTACAACCCTCCCAAACATTTTCCAATGTTTATTTGAAGGGAATCTTAGATAGCTCAGTGAGGTTCTGCAAGCACGTAATTTTTTTATTATTTTATATTATTATTTTTATATTATTTTTAACGCCGACATATGAGTGATCATAAAAAAGAAAAAATTTATGTGTCAGCAAGAATCAAAGTTCTTATTGCTAATCCAAATGAATTTAAAAGAAGGGGTTTTGGATAATATATATTCGAGAAATTTTTTGGGAATTGCTTCGACTTTGAGTCTCTCACTTCGGGTGCAGAGGTCCTATTAGATTGTTCCACTAAGACGCACATGGTGAATTTATCTCGCTTTGACTTCGAACTGATTTCATCTTGCTCAGTGGGCAGATCCCAACTTAAACCATATTGAAATAGTTTGGTGTGGTAATAGCTTCGAGCTGATTTCAAAACACCTAACTGGGTACAATTTCCATCCCATACCACAAAGCCTCCATGATAACTCACTATGAAATACTATCAGAATGACTATCATTCATAACATAATAACAATTATGATTTAATTATGTAAAAGAGAAAGAAAAAACTTGGAGATGCATCAAATAAAACATGGTGTAGCACCAATCACAACCATCAGAAAAATACAATATTGATAAAATAATGAATTGGTTATTGGTAACAATGTGGAGTATAATATACATTTCTAAATTTTGATTTCCTTTACTGTTTCGAACTAGCTTTTACATTGTTTTTTTATGAATCTTCATTGATGATTCCTAATCTTGCTTTAAAATTTTGTTTATATTTTATGCAAAGTAAATTTTGATGTTTGATAATAAATTTAGTAACAGCCAGAATTAATTAATTTCATAAATCTTCCTTTAACTTAAAATTGAATTTTTACATTTGTTAAATTGTATTATTATTTCTTATATGAACCTATAGTGTTTGATGTAAAATATATTTCTTCTTTATTTATAATCATAAAATTCTTTCTTGAGACTGGCAACTTTTTACCAAATAATTCAAAACATTATCCAAATTATAGTCTCAAAACTTTTATTGTTTTTACACGTCCAACGTTTCGGCCAATTCGGCCATCTTCAGGGACAATCTACTTAATTCACTATGAAACATATTATTTAATATTTTTCCAAACACTTCATACAGGCTATTCTGCCCAGGTCAAAACATTTTTATCCAATAAGTCAAATATCCATTAAAAATCACAGTCAAAATTATTTTTCATTTTACCACTATCATACACTTTTATTACAATTTAATATTTATAATAAATGCTTGGAAAAATATTAAATAATATGTTTCATAGTGAATTAAGTAGATTGTCCCTGAAGATGGCCGAATTGGCCGAAACGTTGGACGTGTAAAAACAATAAAAGTTTTGAGACTATAATTTGGATAATGTTTTGAATTATTTGGTAAAAATATTTCTTCTTTAAATTTCAATATTACAAAAATGATGATTGTTTTAAAGATATGAAATACATTTTGGGTAGGCCATGGCGGTTAACATGATTTACTGGCTTTTATGAGGATTACATAACTTTTTATGTTACATAATGATATAAATATAAGAATAATTATTGGGGTTTATAACATGGGATTATTACCTGTTATAAACACCTGTTATTATAACCTGAGATAACATTTTATTTGGTGAAACATTAAATTAAGAAGTTATTTTTCCTTAATATGCACAATGTTAAATGATAATGATTTAGTTTGTAAGAAATTAAATTCTTTATTGTTCATAAATTAAATCTATCAGATAAAAATAATTTTTTAAAGAGTGTTTCCACTATCTAACTCCTCACTGCAATCTGAAAATCAGAGAAAAACAAACATTACACAAATTGTAATAAAATTAAATCATAAATAACTTTTAAAATACATTGACTACTAAGTAAACTTATGCTTATATGTCCGCAAGTAGTCACTCTAAGAGTTGTTTTAAGATAATGAATTTTCAGCACTCATCACAAGTTAACAGCCATCCGCATTGGAATTTTTTGTGATGGGATGAAGACCAGGCTGTCAAAGCATAAGGCAAAAGAAGTTTAATATCATATATTTACTTCTTCATCTATTTAAGGTTTACCTCTTCCAGAAAAGATGATTTTGATAATTACAACTTCTAACTATAACAATGAAAAATATAAAATGTCTAATGAATATGACTTTTATAATTATGTTTGATGTAGAAAGTAGATGAAATTTGGCATGAATATAACTATGAATTTGTTACTATAGTGTAGGAAATCGGAAAACTAATGGTACAAAAATTGTGGGTCACATTGTAGCATCTTAGCTCCACATGTATAGCCTACATTTAACATCCAATTCACCACTCATAGTAAAAGAATTTATTATACCAAGATGCGACTTTGATGCATAGCCCTTGCGGCGGTGCCCCACGCGCGGATTTCCTGAAACAGCAGAACACGTAATAGTAGATTACTCCGCCATGGAAGGACAACGAGCCAGGCTGTCCAGAAAGACCGAGATTTTCACCCTCGCCGAGTCGAAGAGAATTATCCCTTCTTCAGGGAGTTCATTTATGGGTGGAAGGAGGTAGTGGGCCGAACTCATTTCACAAGGGAAGGACTTGACCGCCCAACATCGGCGAGCGACCAGAAGAGGAGAAACCTGATCCAGGCTGAGAAAAAAAAGAAAAAATTGGTGATCTTTGGGAGCAGTGGCATGCGCACTACCCCACTGCTCCCGCACCACATAGGCCAGAAATGGCAAGGGAAAAAAAAAAAAAAAAAAAAAAAAAAAACCCTTGCAGCAAGGGAAACTCCACAATGTAGTACAACTTTTGACACAGTGATGTAACAACTTTTGTTTAAAAACTAATTGAAAGCTCTCCTCAGGATCTACTAATAATATACATGAAAATTCTAGTTTGAAGTGGTTATAATTCATTAAAAATGACTAAAACTAAATAACATGTCATCTTATACCACAGAAAAGCCAAGTTGAACTATAAAAATTCTACATCATTATTGAGTAGCTCAAGAGGGATCCAATGATACCCATGAAAACCTCTTAAGATTTTGGCCTGGTAGACCAAAAAATCTAGGTTCCTGAGTTAAAAACTACAGTGTGAGTGTCATCCATGGAGGTGACTGAACCTACAAAAGACTATAATGTATACTTTTGAATCAATGCTAGAGTGTAAATACAATGTCATTTGTTACTACTGATTTACTAAAAAGGCTGTACTGATTTAACATTCACCAGAAATCCAAAGATGTATCTTGTATACCATTTTTTACCTATTTTTCATATTGTAAAAATGAATATAAATAAATTATAACTATGTGATTATCTAATACTGGTGGTGAGAAAATATCGTCATTGCCAATAAAACACTGAAATTTGAAGGACTTAATTGTTTTCAAGAATAACTAAAATGTGCTCTATAAAATAATATATATAAATAAAAGTTATGGCCTGAGTCAGGTGTTACTTCGATGTCAGCTGACAGAGGCAATCAGTTGAATGAATGATATGTATAGAGGAATGCTTAGATGAATAAAGCAGTGTTTCAGTTGCAATCGAGAGCGTCATTACGTGTTCCTTATTCATTTTTTTTGAGTTTTTGAACCCAATAACACTTAATAACTGGTGCAATAATGGTGCCGAAACTCAGTACCTTTAGATATCAGAACAATTTTTAGTCTCAAGAAAAAAATTTATTTTTTATAAAATAAAGTACGCACTGGGATTGGTGTTGTCTCAGGAGGGTGAAGGGGGATATCGCCCAGTGGCGTACGTCAGTAGGCGCCTGACAGAGACGCAGACCAGATACAGAGCTCTTGAGAATAGTGTGGGCTGCTGACCACTAGACCTAATGTGTTTGGCAGAAGGTTTAGGGTACTCACTGACTACAGGCCTCTGCAGTGGGTGAGAAAGTTGAAGGAGTCTTCGGCTAGAATTACACATTGGAAGGAGCTACTCACACAGTATACTATTGACATAGTATAAACCAGGAAAAGAAACTGTGGTAGCCGATTGGTTGTCTTGAGCAATTACAGTAAATGTGGTAGAAGAGGCCGGAGATTCATCCAGGCAATTCCTGCGGGAGTGGAAACCAGAAGAAGAACCGAATGTGGTACAGGAAGCTTCGTCTAACGAGAGCTCGGAGGAAGGAAGACGAGTAGATATGGAGGACCAGAGGAGACAATAAATGACAAGAGGTGACAGATTGTATGGAAGACAAGGACCACAGAATTCCTCAAAGTTAAGTGTAGCGAGTATGGGAGGAGCAAAATCATGATCGGGTCACAGCCAGGTGTGAGGGACGACCAGATTTGGTTTCATTCTTCAGGGAGTGAGAAACTAATCACTTTTACGTGGCTAATGCCACCATCTAGGAGAAGATCAAGCAGGTATGGCACAGCGAGCAAATAAGGATGGATAGAAGGTTCATCCATTGTTAGCAGATGGTGGAAACCCTTCAGGAAGACGAACGACAAAAAGAGGTGACCATAGCATATCACCAGAGCAAGACAAATCACTGCAGAATCTCAGCGACCCTGCGTGTGTTAAAGAGAAAGTACTTTTGGTGGGGGATAAAGAAGACAATCACGGAGGTTGTAGGAAATTGTTAAGTTTGTCTACTCATGAAACATGACAGAAACCAATCAAAAGGGAGACAAGAGGAGACACCTACCGCAGATACACCACTCAACGATCTGCAGATCGATATTTTCACATGGAGAGGATATAAATGGATAACCATGACTGATATCTTCAGTAAGATGGCAATGGCGCACCAGGTGCAGGATAAGTCCATATTAAAGATTTAAAACTTCTGGCAATGGCAATATAAAAACTGGAGTGTTCATATTTCCCGCCGCTACTAGAGTATATTACAGAAAATTTAGTTATTTATTCTATATATTCATTGTTTTTTGTTTTAAGATTGTTTTAGACTTTTGTAAATATTGTTTTGTTTTTTCATTTTAGCTTATTTATAGTATGAAGAGTTCTTCTATTTTATTCTTAGGTTTAAATCATGTATATAGCATATACTTCGGGGAGCTTGGTAGTTTTTACTATGATATGTGTATTGTTTTTGTTTTCTATGTTATTATATTATACAGTATTAGTTTACAAGGATTGTTCGTAAGCTGGTGGGGGAGTTGCGGCCTGAGTCAGGTTACTTCAATGTCAGCTGACTGAGGCGATCAGCTGATTGAATATATATATATATAGAGAGAGAGGAGTGATAAGATGAATAAAGCAGTGTTTCAGTTGTAACCGAGAGTGTTATTACTTGTTCCTTATTCATTTTTTTTGAGTTTTCATACCCAATAACTCTTAACTTATACATAATATTATAGTATAGTATACATATATACACACACATATATATATATATATATATTTTACTCTTTTATGAGTAAATAGTTATTTTTATATATAAATGATTTTCGTATGTTTTATGTTATGTATCATTTCATTATTGTTTATTTGCTGTATTAAATAAAAAAAGCAAGCTAACCAATTTTGTTCAGTCAAATATGGACTGGAAAAGATCGTGATTAAAACAAAGAAGATAGCAGTGCGTGACCCTCACGAAGTCCGTTGAATCGTGGCAATGTTGAGCAGATTCAAACATTTTTAAATTTTTATATAAGAAGATGGTCAGGGTTGCGGTCAAAAGAGAAACAAAAATAGTTTACAACTATTTATTTTCCGACGTTTCGCCCCACTTTGCAGGGCTTCATCAGGGCTAAAAAGTTACAAAAAAAAAACAAAAAGAAAACTGAGAATATTACAACAATAAGATACAATAAGGTAATTTAAGCTAGGATAAATATTATGTAAAAATAAATGATAAGAAATTACATATCAATAAAAGGAAGGAAGACATAAAATAGTATCAGTATAAAATAAACACGAATAAACAATGATAAGAATAAAAATAAGAAATAATGGCAAGAGTAAATTTTTTTTTTTAAAAATACGTAAAATAAAAAAGAAGAAAGTAGAGATTAAATAAACGTCTTGAAAGAACAATTATAAATAATAAAAAAATAATAATGATATTAAAATGATAATAAATGACCAAAGAACAAGTCAGAACAACCTACCTGTTCAAAGTGAACGGTTGATCAGAAGGCAACAATGAAGCGGAAGTGGGGAGGAGGTAGCCAGCTGATTAAAGGCTATATTTCTATTTCAAATACGTCGCATATACATACAGGAAGTAATCATAAAGATATGACGAAAAATGAAAAATGATAAGAGAAAGATACAGAAATATGATAATAATAATAACTATAATAATTTTTAATTTAGGAATAACTAAGTAAAATTAGAATGACACATATCGTTACTAATAATACGAGATTATACTGAAGAAAATAATCGAATATAGGATATAATAACAATGATTGTAAAATAAGTAACTAATAATAAGTAAAAGTAAATAAAGAATAGTATAAAAAAATTACAAAGAAATAAGTAAGAAAAAAAATTAAACAATGATAACAACTGTAGTATTAATATATCATGAAAATAATCATAAATCTACACTGATAATAGTAATAGTAAAGATAACAGGAGTAACATGAAAAACAAAGTGATTTAAGGTAATTTAAAAATCAGAAGTGAAAGTTTACAAAATAAAATAAAAATATATATAAAAGTACACGGTGAGATGTAGAAAGAAGTACATAAAAAGATTAAAAATAAGTAATAAAGTATAAAAATAAGTGAAAAAATGTGATGGAATGTTAACCAAATAGGTGATAATGATAAGTTAATAGAAACATGTGAAATACAAGTTTACCAAAAACAAGACAAAGTAAATGTGAAAGTTAATAAAACACAGGTGAATAAATATAAGTAAATGCACCAATAGATAATATAAGTGATAAAGAGATAACAAACAGGTGAAAAAAACAAAAGTATAATAGAAAAATGTTTGGTGATGATAATAAAATGAGCATAAAATTATTTAGTCTTAATTAAGTTTAATGAATGGCTTTATGTATGCGAGATACAGTTTTTATCGATTTTGTGGTTAACTGGAAGGGGTTCAAGATGTACATAAATGGATTCTGAGATGAGTCTCTTTTGGTAATTTGGAATAGTGGCTAAAATAGTGGTATGGTCAAAATCAAAAGCATGATTAAGCGTAAGGGAATGTTCTGAAAGTTTGGAAGCGGATGAGTTGTGGGAAGTTATAGATAATTTATGTTGAGAGATACGTGATCTGAGGTGGTTTTTAGTTTCGCCTATATATGAAGAATTACAGTTTGGGATGGAGCAAGGAATCCGGTATACAACGTTAGAACGGTATTGGAGTGGAATAGAATCCTTGGAATTAGTAAAAAAGTAAGATAGTTTATTTTGAGATTTGAGTCCAAGACGGAGTGAAGGGATTGTTGATTTTAAGAATTTCTGTTTGTTGTCAGTGAGAGAGGGGACATATGAAAGGGATCTATAAACTGAGAGTGTGGATGGTGGATGTAGAGAGTTTGGGGAAGGAGAAGTAGGCGTAGAACGGTTGATGTAAGAGTTTAAAAGTTTGTTTATGATGTGAAGTGGAAAATCATTTGAAAGCAAGATAGTCTTAGTACAGTGAATGTTAGTGTTGTGGTATTGGGGATCGGATTAGGAAAGGCAACGGAACGGTGTATGAGATTTTTGGCAATATTAATTTTTTGATGGTGGGGGTGCTGAGAAAAATAGTTAAGTAGCCTACCGGAGTAAGTGGGTTTGTTATACCAGTCAGTGGACAAGGAGCCGTCATTATTCTTTATAATAAGCAGGTCAAGAAAGGGGAGGGAAGAGTTAGTTTCGGTTTCAACGGTGAAATGAAGGCGAGGGTGGTAAGAGTTAAAAGAAGAAAGGATATGAAGGATTTTATCAGGGTTTAGAATGAGAAAA
>NW_027109595.1:63698-70981 GCF_000696795.3 Halyomorpha halys
TAAGAGTTAAAAGAAGAAAGGATATGAAGGATTTTATCAGGGTTTAGAATGAGAAAACGGTCGTCTACATATTTTTTGATAAATAAAATGTTGTTATGGAATAAAGGGATGACAGAATCAAGGTCATTGAGCACAATCTTAGAGAGATCGGGGGCGAGAGAGCATTTTACATAATTCTGTTCATCAACCCTCCCCGCAGAATACATTAACACCCCTCGATCTCAAACTTTTTTCACTGGTATTGTGACCCCTCAACCACCTGATATTCCCCCCTGATAATTCACTTCATCTTTCTTCTTCTGTTTCCTTTGATAACAAACCCTACCACATTTTCTCTCTTCTTAAATTACTATTTCCTTCCCACATATATCACACTAATGACTTATGTAACCTTAATAAGCGCCTAGCAGATAAAACAGAACAGAGAATTTTCCTCCTTAAATGTAGATCCAACTCTGTTTTTCCTAAATCTATCGACAATAGCTTTAAACATTTTCATACATCAAATTCTCTTAAATATCAACTTTCTCATTCCCTATTTAAATTCAAAAAAACATTATTAAATTTAAAAATTAAGGAAACTCTTCAACAAATCAATTTCATTAATACCAAAATTAATTCTATCTCATCACTGTTAACCTCTGTCATTGGTGATGATAATATGACTAAACTTAATAATGGTATTAAAAACATTTTTACTTCCACTAAACAATGTAAAAAACTCTTACTCATCTCCAAATTCCAACATATTTATGAACAATCTCTATTCACCAAAATCTACCCCAAAGGCCAAGAAAACTGGGTACATAACATATCTTCCACGACTATACCTACCAACGTTGTTAACATTCTTAGTCTTGGCCCCAATTTTGCCACACCCATCTCTAACTCTGCCAAACTCATCCCTCAACTTATTACTGATCTGGAATACATATATAGAGACAACCTGACATCACTGAGGAAGACAAAGAACTATTCCGCATCCGGATTAGTAATATGATATCCAATCACCTACAACATCCCACATCCCAACCTTCCCTTCTCTTCCCCTTATTTTTCAAAGAATTATCCCACACCAGATCCTTTCTCAAATCTAATGACCAACTTATTGTTATTAGAGCTGACAAAGGAAACCTGACTCTCATCTTAGATAAAACGGAATTCATTGAAAAAATTACACAACTCCTCTCTGACTAATCCACCTATCTACCTTCAACCCGTGATTCCACCCGCTTACTTATGAATAAATTTAATCAGCATATTATAAAAACCTTTTTCAAAATAAATTAATTAACCGTCCCACCTACTACAAGCTAATTTCTTATAATTCTTTACCTCCTCGACTGTACGGACTTCCTAAAATCCACAAACCTGACATAATTAGATTTGAGAAAGGATCTGGTGTGGAATAATTCTTTGAAAAATAAGGGGAAGAGAAGGGAAGGTTGGGATGTGGGATGTTGTAGGCGATTGGATATCATCTAATTTCATATAATTCTTTACCTCCTCGACTGTACGGACTTCCTAAAATCCACAAACCTGGCAATCCCCTTCGCCCCATCATATCCAATATTAATGCTCTATCTTCTAAACTTAGCCATTTCCTCCTTCCGCCTCTTCAGTTCCTGAGGCAAGACAGCCCTTATGACATTCACAACTCTTTCCAACTACGAGAACAATTAATATCCCTTAGAATTCCTGCTAACTTCATTCTTACTTCATTTGATGCTGAAAGCCTCTTCACCAACATACCCATCGACAAAGCACTCCAAATTGTGGAAAAAAACTGACTACAATAGAGCCACATACCACTCTTAACTTAGCCTCATATCTTGAATCACTTGAACTATGTTGCAAATCCGGATATCTAACTTTTCAGGGAAAGTTCTTTCACCAAACATCAGGTCTCGCCATGGGAAACTCTCTCACCCCGATCTCCGACATCCGGAAAATTCTCTGTTCTGTTTTATCTGCTAGGCGCTTATTAAGGTTACAGAAGTTATTAGTGTGATATATGTGGGAAGGAAATAGTAATTTAAGAAGAGAGAAAATGTGGTAGGGTTTGTTATCAAAGGAAACAGAAGAAGAAAGATGAAGTGAATTATCAGGGGGAATATCAGGTGGTTGAGGGGTCACAATACCAGTGAAAAAAGTTTGAGATCGAGGGGTGTTGATGTATTCTGTGGGGAGGGTTGATGAACAGAATTATGTAAAATGCTCTCTCGCCCCCGATCTCTCTAAGATTGTGCTCAATGACCTCCTTGATTCTGTCATCCCTTTATTCCATAACGACATTTTATTTATCAAAAAATATGTAGACGACCTTTTTCTCATTCTAAACCCTGATAAAATCCTTCATATCCTTTCTTCTTTTAACTCTTACCACCCTCGCCTTCATTTCACCATTGAAACCGAAACTAACTCTTCCCTCCCCTTTCTTGACCTGCTTATTATAAAGAATAATGACGGCTCCTTGTCCACTGACTGGTATAACAAACCCACTTACTCCGGTAGGCTACTTAACTATTTTTCTCAGCACCCCCACCATCAAAAAATTAATATTGCCAAAAATCTCATACACCGTTCCGTTGCCTTTCCTAATCCGATCCCCAATACCACAACACTAACATTCACTGTACTAAGACTATCTTGCTTTCAAATGATTTTCCACTTCACATCATAAACAAACTTTTAAACTCTTACATCAACCGTTCTACGCCTACTTCTCCTTCCCCAAACTCTCTACATCCACCATCCACACTCTCAGTTTATAGATCCCTTTCATATGTCCCCTCTCTCACTGACAACAAACAGAAATTCTTAAAATCAACAATTCCTTCACTACGTCTTGGACTCAAATCTCAAAATAAACTATCTTACTTTTTTACTAATTCCAAGGATCCTATTCCACTCCAATACCGCTCTAACGTTGTATACCGGATTCCTTGCTCCATCCCAAACTGTAATTCTTCATATATAGGTGAAACTAAGACCACCTCAGATCACGTTTCTCTCAACATAAATTATCTATGTTCATTAACTTTCACATTTACTTTGTTTTGTTTTTTGTAAACTTTTATTTCACATGTTTCTATTATCTTATTTCACTTATCATTATCATCACCTATATGGTTAACATTCCATCACATTTTTTCACTTATTTCTATACTTTATTACTTATTTTTAATCTTTTTATGTACTTATTTTTACATCTCACCTTGTACTTTTATATATATTTTTACTTTATTTTGTAAACTTTCACTTCCGATTTTAAATTACCTTATTTCACTTTATATTATTCATGTTACTCCTGTTATCTTTACTATTACTATTATCAAATAATACAAAATCGATAAAAACTGTATCTCGCATACATAAAGCCATTCATTAAACTTAATTAAGACTAAATAATTTTATGCTCATTTTATTATCATCACCAAACATTTTTCTATTATACTTTTGTTTTTTTCACCTGTTTGTTATCTCTTTATCACTTATATTATCTATTGGTGCATTTACTTATATTTATTCACCTGTGTTTTATTAACTTTCACATTTACTTTGTCTTGTTTTTGGTAAACTTGTATTTCACATGTTTCTATTAACTTATCATTATCACCTATTTGGTTAACATTCCATCACATTTTTTCACTTATTTTTATACTTTATTACTTATTTTTAATCTTTTTATGTACTTCTTTCTACATCTCACCGTGTACTTTTATATATATTTTTATTTTATTTTGTAAACTTTCACTTCTGATTTTTAAATTACCTTAAATCACTTTGTTTTTCATGTTACTCCTGTTATCTTTACTATTACTATTATCAGTGTAGATTTATGATTATTTTCATGATATATTAATACTACAGTTGTTATCATTGTTTAATTATTTTTCTTACTTATTTCTTTGTAATTTTTTTATACTATTCTTTATTTACTTTTACTTATTATTAGTTACTTATTTTACAATCATTGTTATTATATCCTATATTCGATTATTTTCTTCAGTATAATCTCGTATTATTAGTAACGATATGTGTCATTCTAATTTTACTTAGTTATTCCTAAATTAAAAATTATTATAGTTATTATTATTATCATATTTCTGTATCTTTCTCTTATCATTTTTCATTTTTCGTCATATCTTTATGATTACTTCCTGTATGTATATGCGACGTATTTGAAATAGAAATATAGCCTTTAATCAGCTGGCTACCTCCTCCCCACTTCCGCTTCATTGTTGCCTTCTGTTCAACCGTTCGCTTTGAACAGGTAGGTTGTTCTTTGCTCATTCATTATCATTTTAATATCATTATTATTTTTTTATTATTTATAATTGTTCTTTCAAGACGTTTATTTTATCTCTACTTTCTTCTTTTTTATTTTACGTATTTTTAAAAAAAAATATTTACTCTTGCCATTGTTACTTATTTTTATTCTTATCATTGTTTATTCGTGTTTATTTTATACTGATACTATTTTATGTCTTCCTTCCTTTTATTGATATGTAATTTCTTATCATTTATTTTTACATAATATTTATCCTAGCTTAAATTACCATATTGCATCTTATTGTAATATTCTCAGTTTTTTTTGTATCTTTTTAGCCCTGCAAAGTGGGGCAAAACGACGGAAAATAAATAGTTGTAAACTATTTTTGCTTCTCTTTTGACCGCAACCCTGACCATCTTCTTATATTTTTTACGGTCAACTATATGTACATATATTTTTAAATTTTATTTATCTTCCCATGATAATTGAAATTACAATACATTTAAGAAAAAATAGAAATCAAGAATAAGTATTAAAGAAAAATATTCATATAGAATATCATATGCAAAACCTCAATAACTGGTATGCTACAATCGATGTTTACATGGAACGCATAGACAGGACATTTGGTTTCGTGATATTTATTGTTTAGGTGGGAGAGGGATGAGAGCTTCTGGATGCAATAGGGCCTGAACATCCTTGGTCTCTCTGACTGATAGATATCGTGAAAAAGAAGAGATCTAGAATCATCCAAAAAGTTAAAGTGATATATATAATACTAATAGAAAATATAGTTAGGATAACACAATGAATACAATAAATGTAAAAGAAGTAAGTAAAGACTATAAATATCATTTCCTTTAAAAAAAAAAAAAAAAAAAAAAAAAAAGCAATTTTTCAGTGGCAACATCAACTATTTCACCCCACTCTCATTTAAAATAATTTCTCAACGTCAAATTCAACACAAACTAATTCGATATTGAAGCTTTGTGAGAGTATTTCAACAAGAATAAGACCTAGCTGATAAAGACCATTCAAAAGTACATCGATATAATGGCTTTAATAAAAATCAATGGAGCTGTTTTTCAATAAAATGGTAAAATAATGAAAAATTGATAGTATAAAGTGCTACCTCTGGTGAGATTTAAGAAAAAAAGTTGCTAAAACATACCAGGAAAGTAGCTATCTTAAAAATGTTTTTCAAATTTACCTATTTGAGCTAGACAGCAAATAATCACACCCACTTTGCGAATCTTGGTTATTTGGACTAGGAGAATCTCACATCGTATATTTCCATTGAAAAATTTGATTCAAAATTGTTCATGATCACAATATTTCCCCTTAATATACATTCTATAAATACACAAGTGAAAGTAAAAATATGTATGACTTATGGAGACTTAAACAAATGAAAATACAACTATTTCTAAACAAAAGAATAATATTATAAATTTCTTCCTTTTGTAACTATTTTGTATCTATACATTACAGCTTAACTTTCCCTGAAAAATTCTAAACACATTGTAGGTTCATTAGGAGACAGGGAACAGAAAATGGAGACTTTTTAAAAAATGTTTTGTAACAATTTATACTATATTTACCATATTTCTATTGATGAAGCAATCCCATCTTTTTGTGGATGAAAGCTTCACAACATCCATTTTATATTATATAATATCAATGCACTTGTTTTTAGTTGAAAAACAAAATAAGTTGATCTAGCTCCAGTGATTGATTTAATCATAGTGAGTTGAGGGCATTGTAAAGTTATTTCTAAGAATAGAACCTTATCACTATTGATAGACGAGACAGAAGAATTGGAGATGGCAGCGTATGCGCGGGAGGTATCGGGCAGAGAGGGAGAGAAAAATCATATGTTCTATTGTTGGATGTTTTAATGGATGGACATTGATGTAAAGTCTAGTGTATTTTTGGTTTTTCTGTGAGCTAAGGTAAGTTGAAAAACTGTATTGAGAAGTGATTTTTCTCTCTCTCAGCCACGACTAGCTGAGTCCAAGTGCGAACGCATTATTATTCACTTTTGGACATAGATAACAATTGTATGTATTTTAATTGTAGATTAGATTATAAGTTAGTAATAAGTACATAGATATATATTTAGGGATAGGGTAGATATAATTAGAATAAGATATAGTATAGGGCCTTTGTTAGTTAAGATTGTTCTCTTTCAATTTACAATTAGTTTAAGTAAAACTGTATTTCAATAAACATCAAAAACACATGTTTCTTGTTGTGGATATGTGAGTTAAAACAATATTAATTAACCTTGCAATTTGAATATATTACACTATGTATTACGAAATACTTACTTCTATCTTCACAAGGTGAATTAGGCTGATTACGGTAGGGGCACCACGTAATTGCATTTGCATCCACTGTCAGTCTTGGCCTCTTGAATTGAGGTGATAAAATATGGGACTCCACCAAAGCAGGTGTGACACAAATGGTATTGGTTCCATTCCAATATTTCAGCATATTCATGGCTTCCAGAGTATTGATAATATCATTCTCTGTCATACTAGTCATTTCACTAAAATTAAAAAATATGAAATTTCAAGATAAAGGAAGAGAAAAATAATTATTTAAAAAAGAAGAATAAAAAATGTCTTCCTGTGCTTCATAATATTTATTTTTATAGTATTTATTTTCTAAAACAAAAGAAAACAACATGTTTTTACTTTCCTGATCTAGGAATTTTTACTATCACAAGCATTCTTAAATTAAAGAAAATATAATAAAATAAAAAAAACTTATAACATCATAACCCATGAAGTACGGGGTACTAGATAATTATCTTAACTAATTTATTTATTATTAACATATTTGATGTGAATTTGTCTGCTCTAATACAAATAAAAAATACAATAACAAAATATGGAATTATGTTATATATTATTGATATCCTTTAATCCATTTGTAGATAAGGTTATGTACCTCAAGGATTGAGTGTTTTTCTTTTATGGCTTCCAGCATTCTGATGAAATAC
>NW_027109595.1:71052-74954 GCF_000696795.3 Halyomorpha halys
AGACATAATAACAATAAAAATAGAAAAATAAATTAAAAAAAAACAGAAGATTAAGGAAGTAAGTTGATAATAAATAAAGTTCAAGAAGGAGTAAATAAAAAATAAAAATAATAGTAATAATAGATAAGTAAAGAACAACCCACTTGTTCCAGTTGAAAGATATCAAAACAGTGATTAAAAAATGGAATAGTATACGAATTAGGAAGTTTACAAATAGAGTGGAGGAGAGATGACCTTAACAGTTTGCCAATAACCAAAAAAGATATACAATATGATAATAATGATAACTATAAGAATTATATAATTTTGGAAGATTGTCTCTCTCATAAAATTCTCATACCTATTTAATATTTAATCTTTTCATTTAAACCTTGTTTCAGATTTACACAATCCGATTTTTCTGTTTTGTTTTTTTATTTTGTATAAAACTGGGGTCACTGGTCTCATTTCTTTAATTTTCCTATAATAAATAAAATTAAGTTATTAAACTATTAGATTTCCTTTTATTTATTTTAATAAATTGGGAATTTTACAATATATATATAATAGTTAGTCAGCTGTATGACTCATATCAGCCGATACAAATATAAATATAGATGAGCTGGATTCAATAAAAGCCAGTCTTTAAGAAACAACCGAGTTGGTCATTTCTCTCTCCCTTTTATCTTTTTTGTCTTTCTGTTCTCAAACACTTAACTGGTGCCGAAACTCGGAAACTTAAGTTACTGGAGTGATTTTTGTTTTAAGAAGAATTTTCGTTGATGTTTTCTTATATTACATTTTATTTTCTTCTCTCATTTTTTTAAAAATAATAATGGCTGCCAATGGGATTGTCAGACAAATGATTTTGAACCTGGAAGCTGTAAATCAAAAGAGGGTGAAGAACGCACCTCCCATAAAGGTGATTCCTATAACCCAGCGATTGCCCCACTTCCAGAAGTCTCTAGTGGAAACCCACACCACAACATGAGGAGAAACCAAGACTTGAGGAAGGCCGTTTCTTACCTCAAATGGTTTACCGGTGAAATGGGAGAACTGAAGTTGAAATTTGACTCGATAGCAAAGATGCGGAGACATTAAAAGCAGCGGTTGTCTGCAGAGTGAAGAGGACCATCCTCAATCAGATTCAGGCGGACAAAGTGATCCCTTGGAGATTTATCAAGGAAAGATTAAAGAAAGAGAGAGAAACTCTTTTTATAAAAAAAAGAGACGCAGGCCAGGGGGAGCCAATGGAGCTGAATGCCCAGCAAGTGAGAAGGAGAATCTTATGAATATGATATAGCGAATCACCCAGTGAATCTTCAGAAGCATCAGGAGTATCAGAGATGGAAGCGGACTCAGTAGCAGTGAAGGAGTGTGGAGACAAGGGCCAAGAGGAGGGCAGGTAAACGAAATTTGAGAATGCCTGCAGAGGGGCGGTCGCACATTAAGGAATTAAAACTTACGAGAGAAGCATGGCAGCCTACCTATAATAAGAGTGAAGGGAGGCGTGAACTGCCTGGTGGACACAGGGAGCTCAAGTACGATTGTGTGGAGAGGAACATATGAGATATTGGACGGTGGAGAGACACACCAGGTCAAGGTGTATAACTGTCAATTGATTACCCTGGGTGGGCCCTGCAGTATTGATGGGGAGGCGGTAATAGGCTTGAGTAAGTGGGGGGCCTCAAGGGAAACATGTAACAGTTCATGTAATGGGAAAGATGCCTAGGGAGTATCAAGTAATTATACGGTGTGACCTATTAGATAAAGTTGGGGCACGTATAAGGAACAGAATGCAAGAGAAGAGTTGGGAAGCCGGAATTTTGGAAGAATTGGATGATATATTTTTTTTTTTAAGGAGGGAGACATGCTGGGTGCTATCACAAGAATTCGATAATATCGGATTCTAGAAAAAAAAAAAAGAGGTTGCACTTTAAAAGTAGAGATAAATAAAAGAAATGTTGTCTACAAATGTATAACTATGGTCATATGTTCAATGTTTTGCTAAAGAAAATGTTAATACTAGTATTTCGATATTTAATATTGATAATGTCATATTCATTTCGATATTTGACATTTTATGATTATTCATTTCTAACATTAGCAATAATATTCTGATATTATTTTATCAAAAGATCGATATATTGTTTCAATAATATAAAATCCATTCGATCTTTGATAATGTTATTAATATCTATATCGATAATTGAAACAGTATTCTAATATTATTTTATTGAAATATCGATATTTTGTTTAAAAGTACTAAACAAATAAAAAGTGAAATATCGATATTTGGATTCAATAATTTAATATCCATTTCGACATATTTAATAATATCGATATGGAAGATTATCAACAAGGAATTTCAATATTTAATTTTGAAAATTTCATACTCCTTACGGTATTTAACATTGTTGATAATATCGACATCGATATTTCGATATTTTTTTAATAGCAATATTGATATTTGGTTTTAAAATTAAGGAAATTTTATAAAAAACAAAAAAATAGTTTTTCAATATTTTAAATTGATAAATTCATGTTCCTTTCGATATTTTACATTGTTATTCATATCGGTATAAAATATTAGAAACGATATTTTATTTTATAGAAATATCGATATTTTATGAAAGAAAACTATAAAATTTATGAAAAGCTAAAGTTAGGAATTTCGATAATTTCATATTCCTTTCGATATTCGATATAGAAGATTAGAAAAACTATTCCGATATTTTCTCATCGAAATATCGATATTTGGCTTAAAATGATTAAGAAAATTTTAAAAAAGCTTGAAAATAGTTTTTCAATTGTTATTAATATCGGTATAAAATATTAGAAACGATATTTCGACATTTTATTTTGTAGAAATATCGATATTTTATGAAAGAAAAATATAACATTTTATTAAAAGCTAAAGTAAGGTATTTCGATATTTTATTTTAATGATTTCATATTCATTTCGATATTTAACATTGTTGAAAATATCGATATCGATATTTTTTTAATAGAAATATCGATATTTGGTTTTAAAATTAAGGAAATTTTATAAAAGGCATAAAAATAGTTTTTCAATATTTTAAATTGATAAATTCATCTTCCTTTCAATATTTTACATTGTCTTTAATATCGATATCGAAGAATAGAAACGATATTTTATTTTATAGCAATATCGATATTTCATAAAAGAAAACTATAAAATTTATTTAAAAACAAATTTGATCCTTTTTTCTCAACTTTATTCTTTTCAAAAACTTTCCAACGTTTCGACCCTCAGGTCATTTTCAAGGATACCTACAAAAAGTTTTTTTAATTATTTTTATAACAATTTCATTATTTCCTTCACTTACATACTGATTTCTTTGGCCCTACCTTTATTTTGTTGTCATTTTCTTTTTTAAAATTCTTAAAAATGCCCGCTCATTGCCTTTGTCCCATCTCTAAATAAATTAATCATTAAAATAATATCATAATACGCTACAATAAAATCGGAATATTGTAGCTTATATTCCATATCGATATTACAGCAGTGTAAAATATCGAAATAAATATTTAATACCAAAATAAACTATCGATATTCTTGTTTTAAATTCTCTATATGATATTTTAGTAATTTTCTATAAAATATCGATACTGAAACTGTTGAAAATATCGAAACTGAAACTTTTGAAAATATCGAAACTGAAACTGTTGAAAATATCGAAATAAATATTTAATACCAAAATAAACTATCGATATTCCATTTTTAATTATTCTATACAATTTTCTAGTCTTTTTAAACAATATATCGATATTTCTATAAAATTATATCAGAATATTGTTGCTTATATTCCATATCGATATTACAACAGTGTAAAATATAGAAATAAACATATAATATCAAAATAAAATATTGATATTCCTATTTGAATTATTCTATACAA
>NW_027109595.1:75225-75675 GCF_000696795.3 Halyomorpha halys
ATATTGTTGCTTATATTCCAAATCGATTTTACAGCAGTGTAAAATATCGAAATAAATATATAATATCAAAATAAAATATTGATATTCTTATTTTTAAATCACTGGATGATATTTTAGTAATTTTCAAGAAAATATCGATATTTCGATAGAATAATATCGGAATATTGTTGCATAAATTCCATATCGATATTGAAACTGTTGAAAATATCGAAATAAATATGTAATACCAAAATAAAATATCGACATTCTTATTTGAATTATGCTATACAATATTCTAGTCTTTTAAAAAAAATATCGATATTTCGCTACAATAGAATCGGAATATTGTAGCTTATATTCCATATCGATATTACAGCAGTGTAAAATATAGAAATAAACATATAATATCAAAATAAAATATTGATATTCCTATTTGAATTATTCTATACAATGATCTAGTCTTTTTAAAAA
>NW_027109595.1:75725-80500 GCF_000696795.3 Halyomorpha halys
AAAATATAGAAATAAACATATAATATCAAAATAAAATATTGATATTCCTATTTGAATTATTCTATACAATGATCTAGTCTTTTTAAAAAAATATCAATATTTCGGTACAATAAAATCGGAATATTGTTGCTTATATTCCATATCGATATTACAACAGTGTAAAATATAGAAAGAAATATGTAATTATCAAAATAAAATATCAATATTCCTATTTTAAAATATCTATACAATTTACTAGTCTTTTTAAACAAAGTATCGATATTTCGATAAAATAATATCGGAATATTGTTCTTATATACCATATCGATATTCCAATAAAACAAACTATCGAAATAAATATGTATTTATCAAAATAAAGTATCGATATTCCATTTTTAATTATTCTATAGAATGTTCAAGTCTTTTTAAAGGAAGTATTGATATTTCAATAAAATAATATCGGGATATTGTTCTTATATACAATATCGATATTACAATAATACGAACTATTGAAATAAATATGTATTTATCAAAATAAAGCAACTCAAAAGTTTTTACTCTTCGACGCCGACCAGATCCACCGGATCTAATCCTCAAAGGCAAAAACGTGAAATTGATTCCTGCCATTGAAACAGTAATATACCTGGGAATTCACCTAGATCCCCGCCTTACCTGGAATAACCATATCAACATCAAACTAACTCAAACTTATGCAAGGTTAGCAATGGTATATCCTACCCTATACAGAAATTCCAAACTAAAACCAGAAACAACTGTTCTTATATTTAAAACAGTCCTCAGGCCACTGCTGATGTACGGCTGTAATGTCTGGGGAGCGGCATCCTTCACGAAAAGGAAAAAAACTACAATCTTTTCAAAATAAAGTCCTAAGAATCGCAGTTAATGCTCCTTGGTTCATAAGAAATTGCCAATTGCATCGCGAATTACAATAGAGTGGAGTCAATAGAGGATTATATCAAAAAACGGTTCATGAAGTTCCACTCCCAGTTGCCGACAGTTAAAGGAGCAGTGACCTACAACCTGGGAAACCCAACCACAACCCGAAGATTGAAGCCCAGACTGCTGCAGGACATTCTTTTATAAATTTTTAATAAATATAAAATTAATTCATAGTCACACTACCTCTATTTACATATTATTATTCACTTTATTTATCCATTATTTTTTTTTTTCTCTTTTCTTCTCTCTTCCCTTTTTCAAATTAACTTGTTTCCTTTTACTATTAGAGGACAATTGTTTGTTTTATTTAAGTGTACCAATATCATTATTTTTTGTTATTAATTTTACTTTCCTCTTTTATTAAGAAGCATTATTCTTATCTATTTATTTTGTTATTATTTTTTTTTCTTTTAATAAGAACATTGTATATAGTTAGGGGTGTCATTTGTATGACTATACCCCCTCTTAATCAACTGTTAAAAAATATATATATAATATAAGTTATATCAACCATGTAAGGCCCACCAGGCCGATCCGGTATAAAAATAAAATAATAAAAGATATCAAAATAAAATATCGATATTCCATTTTTCATTATTCTACACAATTTTATAGTCTTATTAAACAAAATATCGATATTTTGATAAAATTATATCGGAATATTGCAGTTTATATTCCATATCCGATATTACTACAATGTAAAATATCGAAAGAAATATGTAATTATCAAAATAAAATATCAATATTCCTATTTTAAAATATCTATACAATTTACTAGTCTTTTTAAACAAAGTATCGATATTTCAATAAAATAATATCGGAATATTGTTCTTATATACCATATCGATATTCCAATAAAACAAACTATCGAAATAAATATGTATTTATCAAAATAAAGTATCGATATTCCATTTTTAATTATTTTACACAATTTTATAGTCTTATTAAACGAAATATTGATATTTCGATAAAATTATATCGGAATATTGCGGTTTATATTCCATATCGATATTACTACAATGTAAAATATCGAAAGAAATATGTAATTATCAAAATAAAATATCGATATTCCTATTTTAAACTCTCTATATAATATTTTAGTCATTTTAAACGATATATCGATAAAATAATATCGGAACATTGTTCTTATATACCATATTGATATTACAATAATACAAAATATCAAAATAAATATGTATTTATCAACATAAAATATCGATATTCCATTATTAAATCTGTATACAATTTTCTAGTTATTTTAAACAAAATAACAATATTTCGATAAAATAATATCGGAACATTGTTCTTATATACCATATTGATATTACAATAATACAAAATATCAAAATAAATATGTATTTATCAACATAAAATATCGATATTCCATTATTAAATCTGTATACAATTTTCTAGTTATTTTAAACAAAATAACAATATTTCGATAAAATAATATCGGAACATTGTTCTTATATACCATATTGATATTACAATAATACAAAATATCAAAATAAATATGTATTTATCAACATAAAATATCGATATTCCATTATTAAATCTGTATACAATTTTCTAGTTATTTTAAACAAAATAACAATATTTCGATAAAATAATATCGGAACATTGTTCTTATATACCATATTGATATTACAATAATACAAAATATCAAAATAAATATGTATTTATCAACATAAAATATCGATATTCCATTATTAAATCTGTATACAATTTTCTAGTTATTTTAAACAAAATAACAATATTTCGATAAAATAATATCGGAACATTGTTCTTATATACCATATTGATATTACAATAATACAAAATATCAAAATAAATATGTATTTATCAACATAAAATATCGATATTCCATTATTAAATCTGTATACAATTTTCTAGTTATTTTCAACAAAATATCGATATTTCAATAAAATAATATCGGAATATTGATGCTCATATTCTCTATCGATTACAACAATAGGAAATATCGAAACAAATATGTACTTATCAAAATAAAATATCGATAGCCTATTTTTAAATTTTCTTCAATAAAACAATTATATTTTAGTTATGTTATGTTTATGAAATGGTTGTCGTGGTGTTGCTTTGTTTCATAGTTATTAAGAGTTTCTTATGTATTTTGATTAGGTATGACATAAAATAAGTCTTCCTATATCTTGCTATGTTATCATTTTATAATTATTATTACTTAATTATTAATTCGTTAAATTTTCGATATCGATATTTTTCTTTCGATATCCCATCCCTACTACAGTGCCCTGGAATGTGAGTGGTGTGGCGGTTGTAACACTTCCGGCCATATATTTATAGGAGATGTTTTCAGGTACATACTGACCATAGACCACTGCAGTAGGCTGGTAAACTGAAGCTGAGCAAGGTGAACCATCTGAAGGTAGGAGACAGTTCCTAATGGTGGCGGACAAGCGAAAAGGGTGCGACGCTGAGGAAATTCTTCCCCACCGTCCACTCAAGATTGAGAGCAGGTTGGGTCATCCAAGACTATTGGGTCTCGCAGATCCTGACAGGATACGGAGGATTCCGGGGAAAGCTGCAAAGCTTCGGAAAGAACATCGACCCCCAGTGCCTGACGTGTGGGGTCCCTGAAACAGCAGAGCATGTGGTATTGGACTGGACCGCGATGGAAGGACACCGTGCCAAGTTGTCGAGAAAATGAGGGATCTTCGCCCTCGCCGAGTCGGACTTCCCTCAGCTGATGGATGAGGATAATTACCCATACTGCAGGGAATTCATCTATGGGTGGAAGGAAGTGGTCGGGCCAACGCACTTTACATTGAGAAGGGCTCGGCTGCCCGGGGTCGGCGGTGGAGGTGACAACCAGACGGATGCGGACCAGGGGTGTTGGACGTACCGGACGGATGCTGGTGGATAAGGTGTAGCCCCATCTTAAGGCACTCAACCGAGTGCTAGGCTGCACCAGGTTTTTAAAAATAATTATTGTACCCCAAAATTAAATGGTTCCACCAAATAATTTTGTATACCATATATGAAAATAAAGTTAAAAAAAAAAAAGATGTTTATTGGCAGCAGTGGCATGCGCAACCCTAACGCACTACCCCACTGTTGCCGAACCCCGGATGGCAGCAATTGCCAGGAAGGGGGAACAAAAAAAAAAAAAAAAAAAAAAAAAAAAAAAGAGGAGACAGTTCCTAAGAGAGTGGACCCCGGCGAAGAAGAAGAACAAGAAATGGAATGGAAATGGAAGAACAGAGGATGGGAAATACAGCAGCTGTAGTATCACAACCATCTGGTACTCACTGGATGTCAAAGACCAGATTTACAGAGCATTGAAAAATGCATCTAAACCGAGACAGACCCACCACTTGTACATAAGCAAAGCATTTGTTTGCGACAAGGTTCAGTGTTTCTGGTAGGCGGAAAAAATCAGTCTAGACCGGACATTTATATAGTGCATGATAATGGACAAGATGAATCATGGAGGGCTTAATGAGACTCTACAGGCGCTCTTACTTACTTTTTTTCATAATACTTATTTTTTTCATGATAGGGATGACTATTAATGGTATTACAGGAATTAAAAAATATTAAAGTACAAGTTACTATTGTACAAGTCTGTGTAATTGAATTAAGATAAATCTACAAGACTAATAGTATTAGTTTGTACTTTATTTTGAAACAGGGCCCTGGAGTGCCCTCAACCCCCTCCTAACAGAAGAAATTTGTTTCGATCGACAGCTGATCGAGTAGATATTCAAATGTGTGTATATATATATTTTTATACTATAACTAAAATTAACAATATTTAATTCTGCTTAAACATAATCAACAAAATGATTATGAAT
>NW_027109595.1:81105-82785 GCF_000696795.3 Halyomorpha halys
ATTGGGGAATGATGTTTCCAGGATGAGGAGGTCCTCATCAATTTCTGTCCAGCAAGGGTGGACATCTTGAAAAAAGGAGGACAACCAAGAGTCACACAAGAAGAAAAATACTCTGAGTTTGGATTGCCTGGTGAGAGGACGTACTTCGGCTGGAAGCGAGAAAGCTTGGAAGCCATTGTTGTGAGAGAGAGGAAGCCATTTTGAGTAGGACTTAACATTAGAAAAAAGAAGATTGTGAAATTGGTTAGTTTTGTTTATACCTAAATTTAAATGCATTTGTAAAAGAGTTATTAATTTAATTAAGTGTAACTATAATAAGTGTCTGTTTTCTGATTGCCTAGCAACCCGCCATGAGATTAAGAGTCTCTTTTATATTATAAAATTATATTATCTATTTAGTATCAAAGTTCTTAATTTGAGCCCAAATTATCTTTTATTATTGAAAAAAGTTAAAAAACGATAAAAATTCATTTTATTTTATTTTTAATAATTTTAAATTATCACATATTTGTTGCCCAACAGGTGTGGCCTAATCCTTTACAAATTAGGTCACGGCAATCAGAACACAGCCTTTAGAAGGATTATGTTTGAATAAGTTTTGTATAAATTTTTTATAACTTAAGTAGTTAATGTTAATGATGGAGGATAATGTTAAGACAACTGATTGTAGAGATCCTAAAGAGGTGATTCTTGGAAAATTGAATGATATGGTGGTAGTGTTCTAATTCATTTTCATGGACACTATTTTCTACTGGTAAGTCATTTCTACCTGTAATGTTTTGGACAACATTATCTTCATTATTTTCATTTGACTTACCAGTAGAAAATATGTTTCAACAATTAATGATGGTTTTAGCCGATATGAAGGGTGAGTTAAAAGATGATATAAACAAAATAAAGGATGATATAAGGGGTGATATAAACCATATGAGGGGTGATATAAACCATATGAGGGGTGCTATAAACAGTATAAGGGGTAATATAAACAAAATGGGACAAAAATTAGGGAATCGATTTGAGGCAATAAATATAGAGTCGCGTGAAGATAACAGGGTAAGTTTAACAGGGTTAGAAAATAAATTAGATGAAAAAATTGTAGTGTATGAAACTAATTTAACAATAAATAACTCGGAATTATTAGATGAAAATATTAATGAAAAAGTTAGACATTTTAAATTTGAAATTAAAGAAAATTGTGAATTAGAAATAAATGAGAAGTCAAAATAAAATGTAGGAAACCAAATTGAATCAAATAAGATAGAGTTAAAAGAAAGTTTTTTAGCAGAAACTATTTTAATACAGCAAATGTCTGAATTGTCCGAAAAAATGATTGAATGCACTGTGGAAGAAAATAAATCAAAAAATCTGTTAGTGGACTTACAGTCAAAACATAAATATGATATAGAACTTCGAAGTCAAAGGGATAATGATGTTCGATTTTACAGAGAAGTAATTCAAAAAACATTAATAAATAAGGGAACTATTCATGAAATTAAATTCAAAGATTGTACCAAAAATGATCATTATAGGAGTAAGCCAGAATTAATTACACAAATTAAATCTTACATTAAAGGGGATGTAAAAAATAAATTCATTAGAATTTTCAGATTTAGAAAGACATTTATAAGGATTGACCAATTTTATTTAAATCTAAATATGACCCAAACACTAATTTTACTT
>NW_027109595.1:83071-83924 GCF_000696795.3 Halyomorpha halys
TAATCTTTTGAAATTCATAATGTTTATAGTTTCTATTAATGCCAAATAATAATTTGTTCAAATAAAAATTAGTTTTCTAATCCACTAGAGTCAGTATAGCTTTGAGGAGTATAAAGTTTTTCTTTGTTATTATGACTATTTTGATTATTACATCTTTGTTATTAAAGAATTTTTCTTTTTCCCTTGTATTAATCCATGTTTAGTTATGGGTCATTGTCTACCAGTATTATTTTTGATCAAGGGAAGGTGTTTGTAGAGATTCCTAAATAATTCATTATTTCATTTACTAAAATTATTCTCAGAATATTCCCTAAACAAGTTCTTAATAACATAAGCTATTATTGCGAAGATATATTTTTTATTCTTTATAATATTGTATGTCTTTTTAATTATCGGAAAGGTTCATTAGGTGTGGGAGTTCATTTAAAAAACTTATGAATGTTTTATTGGACTTCAATTTTTTGTCAAGACTACAATTATTAGTAAATTTAGTTATTTTAACACTCGTGGCGAGTAACAGCTACTATTTACATATCTTATTCAATTGTCTTTGTAAATCCATATGCAATAAAAAATAAGTTATTGTTTAGAACAAAATTTTGTATTGTAAATATGTATCAAATTATATTTTTAATATGTTTGTATTTATATGTAAAGATGTTATATTGAATTGTAATTATTGTATTTGTAACTCAGAGGCGGTTTTTGACAAAATGTTTATTTAAAAAATTAGAATAAAATTGATTCAGACTTAATTAGAAAAAATGAAAAAAATGTTTTCTTTTTTTACCTAGAGAGGAGGAGAAATGTAATATGCTCTTTTTTAGTAAATAGTATATTTTGATGTATAAAG
>NW_027109595.1:85024-98027 GCF_000696795.3 Halyomorpha halys
TATATATATATATATATATATACACATATACATATACATATACACATACATATCATTGTCTATTTTATACTATAACTACTTTTTCTTTTTGTTCGTTTGTATACAATTTTCTTTTCACTTATATTTACATAATTTTTAACCCTACCATAATTTACTTTTTTGCTACAATGTCAAAATATTGTTAGTTGTTTTTGCATATTTCTAACTCTCATCAGGGCTATTAACTCAACAAAGTGGGGTGAAAAATTGGCAAATAAATAGTTTTTAACTGTTTTTTGTTCTCTTTGACCGCACCCCTGACCATTTTCTATATATTTTTTAAAATAATATATTTTTTTATAATTATTCTTTCATAAATTTGTTAGTATATCTTATAATTGTACATAACTATTTAGAAGTTGACAAGGTGTAAAAGGTTGAGGAAAGTACTATCAGCCAATCCCAATTTTCAAAACAGTGTACCTGAACTCAGATTTTTCCCTGAAAAACAGAAAAGGTTACCTGGATTAGGATTTGGAAACAAGGCCTATCCTGTACTCTCTTATTGATGAATCTTACTACATCATATTCAAATTCTTTTCCATTCCATGCTGTGACTTATACAGGCAATTGTAGATGCCAATGGACATTTTATGAAATAATAAATTTGTTTCTTGATTACTTCAAATATTTTTGTACATTCATCCTCTACTCTTTGAACAATCACAACAGCCCTGATAAAAGCCTGCAGAGAGGATTGAAACGTTGGCTATTAATAAACAGTTGAAACTATTTATATTTTGTATTTATGGACTTCAACCCGGACCATCTCCTTCTAACAATAAATAGTTGTTTTAGTTTGAAAATTATAAAGAAATAGCAATGTGAAAATACTTTGTAGCAAAAAATTTTATTATTTTCAATTTCTATTCAATTAAGCTGAGAGGTGCTTAACTTTCATCTGTTTTTTTTTTTTTTTTGTCAGTTAATAATATAACAGCAAGTTGTGGATTCAGCTGAAGTTTTCATTTCTTTCCCTCTATCTGTTTTATAAAATTGGGATTGCCAATACTTTTTACCATTACTACATACACAACCAGTATTTAAGAACAATAAACAATTAGATAAATAAGGAGGTGAAAATATACCAAAATAAAGACTTACCATAAATATGAAATAGGCACACACCCATGAAAATCTTTAAGAATGTCTAACAACACCCAAGACCAATAAGAACGGTAAGAAAGCTTTCCTAAATCAGAAAGAGGTTTCTCTGGAGTGCCCACTATTCCTTCTAATTTAGACAATTCATAAGAAAAACCGATGAGAAGTTTTCCATAGCCTTGCCTTTGAAATGGTGGCAATGTTAATATACATGCCACATTATGACCATCAGGAGATTCTTTTTCCTTAAAAAGAGTATGTAATTAAACTATAAATTGTATGCAATTTATGATTAACAAGTGATGTAAGATATTTAATCAGTATGACAACTTAACTTGGCCATTGAATGACTCAGCTAACTTACTGTGTATGATATAGTTTCATATACTACACTCCTGATCAAAATAATGTACCATCATAAAATTTAGCCATAAATCCTATTTGAAGTAAATTACTTACATCTGAAGTTTATTAGTTTGTTTATGAAACAGAAATGTATAAGGATTATTTACAATCAGTAAATTATTGCCTTTAATCCCATTTGAAATGGAATTTATTAAATCAATGATTTTCTCCTTTGTTAGATTCGAATTTGTTTTCATTTTGATTTGTGGCCCCACAAGACATTTAACCGAGTATGAAACTGTCAAGGCTTTGAAGCTTCTCGAAGAAAGATATAGCCATCATGAAGTCACCAGAAGATTCAGATTTCATCACAACTCTATAGGAAGAGCCCTCCTGCAGTTCTGAGATACCAGCACTTATGCACAGAGGCATGGACAAAGGTGTCCAAGAGCCTCAAATGAGAGGGATGATCAATTCTTGTACCTACATGCTCTCAGAAGCTGCTATAATTTCTGAATTCAGTGACCTCATTCAAAGTGTCAGATGTGTCACCATTTTGGCTCCTACTATGAGAAGATTGACAGAGAGTGGTTTGAGCAGTTGAAGGGTTGCTTCAGGATCTCTTCTAACCAGAGAACACCTAGTAGTGAGACTGTGATTTGCCAGAAAATACCTTAATTAGAATTTCAATGATTGGAGGAGGGTTTTGTTGTCTGACGAGGTCAGAATCGCTCTTGCACCTTCTGATGGTCGAGTTTAGACACAGAGATGGCATTGAGAAAGATTCACTCAATGCAATATTATTCCTTGTCCTTTGTTCAGTGCAGGCTCAATCATGTTCTTAACTGGTATCACAATGGAGGCTCGCACAGAGTTAGTGGTTGCTCGAGTATGATCTTTGAATGCAGCAAAGTATGGAAAAGAATTCTAACAAAATCATGTAGTGTCTTTTGCTAGAAATTTTGGAGAAAGATTTTTATTTATGCAAACCACAAGGAGTGATATCAGTAGAACAGTGTTTAAATGATGAGGGTATTTAAAGGATTGATTGGCCAGCTTGAAATCATTACATCAATCCTATTAAGCATATCTGGAATCAGCTTAGAAGAAACATTCTTAGTCATGTACCAGCCCCTACCAACCTAACAGCTGGAGCAAGCTGCACTAGAAGATTGGCAGAATATTCCTTAAGAAAGAATTGAGAATCTCATAAAAATCATCAATGTCTGGAATCAGTTATCATGACCAGGGGAGTAACACTAAATAATAAATGAAAACATTATAATTTTGAGAAAGCCATTTTAAAATTTTATTTCAATTTTGATTAAGTATTTTTTTTTTAAATGTAAATTAAACATTTTTTTTTAAAATAAAGGTATTTTTTTGTTTTAATGTTAGATTATTAACTATGTAGTCTTCCTAAAAAGAAAGTAAAGCCCAGTATTAATAATGAACTAATAAAATGGAATTTTTGTTAATTCATTATAAAATAATGAAGAGGTGCAGTAAGTTTGATCAGGAGTGTATATACTTAATTGTTTTTTGTTGAGCCAAATCAGAAGTATAGCAAAAAACCTGTAGTTACATTAATTTATACATAAAAAACAGTAGTTTCTGGTTTCCAATGCCAGAGAACCATTCACATGAAATGACACAACTTATATAAATTTTGGAAATGCTGAGCCCCTGAATCTGTTGCTGTGAAATAACATTTTTTAAAAATCTCAGTTTCATGAGGTTAAGGTGCTTTGTAATAATAAAATATTTAAATGTCTCTGTTTTGATCTTCTAACACATTATACAGAATAATTTTTTTTTATTTCTAAATCTTAGAAACTAGCGAAATAATTTTAGGCATTTATATTATCAAAACAATGAAATAAGAATTTTAAATGTAGAAAATGACATTGAAAACTCCAGGAATCTGAATAAAAAGAAAAACCTATGAAGCTTGAATTAGAATGTGATGATAGGGGAGATATGGAGGGTTTAGTATTGATAAAGTTCAGTGGAGAGAGTTATGAAGCTAAGGATACTATATAAGGATTTTTCTAATTAAAGGAGGATGGTTGGGGGAGGGGTCACATTCAGTAAATAATGCAGAAAATTATGTTTGATGTTTCTTTCTTAAAAGTCTATCTCCAAATATCTTCTCTTTCATTACATCAACAATCAGCATCTAGGTCATTTATTTTTTTAATAGTAAAACATTTACTTTTTTTTTTTTTTCAAAAAACTTAGTAAACTTTGTTTTTTATTAAAAAAAAATTAGTAAACTTATTTTTTCTGTAAAAAATTATTAAAACACCAATTTATGACGATTTGTAGGGGAATTTCAAGTAAAACAGAATATCAAAAACAAAAGAAGTTCAAGGGAATAAGTATTAAAATAAAAAAAATTGTTACAAAATGTTTTGGAATAATATTCATGTTATTTGTTTCTTTTAAAAAATGAAATGAAAATTTAAATATACTGTTTATACAAGAAATTAGATTTTAAAAATGTATTAAAATGATCGATAATGTTATATGATAGTTGTAGAAGTAGAAACAATACCCGAGTTGATTTAAAAAACAAATAGTTACATTAATGATTTGTATAAAAAGAATCTTGCCTATTTAGTTAAGTCAACATTATTGACTGAATCAATGCTGTAATGAATATTTCTTTTATAAATTAAATTTTTTTAAATAATACTATGAAATTAAATTACAACCCAATATAAGTAAGCATTTAGTGAATAATATTTACCTTAGAAAAATAACCTCTTATATGAGCACCGTGTTTATCAACTTCACAAAGAATGTAAAATAAAAATTGTTCAACATCGAAAAAAATAGTTTTATGATCAATAAATAACTTTGCAAGCAAACATAAGTTTTGACAGTAAAGCCTATTTAATGCAGGATCCACTTCGTGAATTGATAATGTTCCTTTCCTGTATATTTCAGTACCAGGAGGAGCTCGCCATATACATTCACTCTAAAAACAATAAGACAAATATTTATATAAAACTTTTTATGTAAGGAAATTTTCATTTAAGGAAAGCTTAATGTCTGCTCTTTCAACCGACATCCACTAAAGTTATATTTGAGGCCCTTATCAGGGAGGAATATGGGGGAAAAAAATTCACACGCTTTTTTTTATATCTTCAGTCCTGATTTGTTTAATTAGACCCGGTTGGTTATACGTAAATGTTTAATTTTAACTAAATATAATAATTTATAACAAAATATCAATGTGTTGATTGAATCCATATACATCTTCAAATATAGCAATAGCAAAGCATTGTCAGGTCAGCTAGTCTCTAGAGAGAGAAATGCTTTATTCATTCATGCTGCCCAAATACATCGGGTTGCTACATTACACAGCATACTTATCAATCCGTGATCGGACATATATAAATTACATATTTTTACATGGTATAATAAAATAGAAAGAAAACATTTTTTTTTTCCCCCACAGTATTCTTTTACAATTACAAATTTCAGTATCAACACCAAATACAAAGATTTCAATTTATTCCTTTTTTTTTTTTTTTTTTTCCATTTCTTGTCCATTCCATTTCTCAATTTTTATTTCATTTGATCGATAAATTCACTATTTGACGGCAGTGTGAGATCAAAGCAGAGAAAAACTAGTCACAGCAGTATATCAGTTTACAGTAAAACAAACAAATAAATACATTTTACCAAAACGAAATTAATACATAGATTGAAAGGAAAATATAATAAAAAGTTGGTTAAAAGAAATACTAGATTGGATACATAAGTCAAAAAAATAAATAAATAAAAATAAAATAATTTAATGAATAAATAAGTTAAAACACACAAATTGACAGGTCCACCTTCTAAAATAAATAAATAAAACAATGAATAAACTAGAGCTAATTCCCATGCAGGTGATGATGTATTATCCCCAGGGAGTCCAAAATAATATTTTCTGCCAAGATCGCAATATCCCTCATGCTGACACCTAGTCCTTTTAAGAAGCTCCTTGTTCTATCTGGTATTGTTCCGTGAGATCGAAACCAGAGGCCTATCATGGTGAACTCTCTCTCTCTGAAGGTCTGCATTTTTCATATATTTCCTTTTTTTCCCTTTTCACTCCACCTTCCTGTTCGAGGTCATTACTCTCAAATCATACTGTCGGATCCAAGACCAGAGCCGTGCCTCCGACTTTTGTAAATACGGCATATCTTACGGATCTGTCGGTGTCAACGCAATAGACCTCCTTGAAGCAGGTAAAGTCTTTTCTTTCAAGGAACTTCATCAATTCTTCTTTGACCCTATGGTGCCGGCGTGTTATAAGGAGGGAGTTGTTGGGGCATTTACCTAGCACATTGGCTGGTGTTTCAGACTCTCTGCCGCATTTGCGACAGAGGGACCCAACTTCTCCTTGCTGTCCACTGGCTCATGGAACTCCACACAGGGGTGCGTAATTGATATTAAGTTTCAGGGCGTTCGCCCATTCTGACCCCGAGAGTATCTGCTTTTCACATATTTATTTGCTTTCAGGGTCTCTTTGAAATGGTGAACACCAATACCCTGACACCTGTAATTGGCCCATTCTTCGAAAACATTCTCACGCAATGACTGCCATAGAGCTCTCACACTTTGGTAGCCCTGATCCACTCCCAGTCTATCAGCACATGCCGCGATTTCGGCTTCGTAATTGAAGTAAACTGGAATAGGGCATCCGGAACATTCGACAGTCACTGGGCAATGGACCAATGCTGCAGTGGAGCTTCTCATTGACAGCGGATCAGACCCAGTCCTCGATACCTCCTGGCTGCGCACAGCATTGCCGACGAGGCGTAAGTGGGGAAACCGATGATGGCCTTGATACTCCTGCGGATATTGGTATCAATACCCTCCAATATCGCAGGACGTATCTTTGTAAGGGGGAGCAGTCTGGAGAGGGTAAACAAGGCCTGGGAACAAGTGTTGATAGACAATGTTGATCTTTTGTTCGGGCTTGAGCAGGCACGAGCACACCAATTTATCGAGGTTATTAGTTAGAATTGTCACCACCTCTTCTCTAAAAGCTAGCTCTCCCGAGATACATCAAGGATATTTATCTTTGTATTATTTAGTTGTACCTCCGTATTCTCAAGGGAGAGCCTTGTTGACCGTAGCTCTCCTTTGTCTATTATAATGCCCACACTTTTCTTTGCATTTACTGCCAGTCTCTCTTCGCGTGCAGCCTCTGGACACTATTTATTATTCTTTCCGCAGAACCCCTGTCGCACGCCATTACAGCCTGATCTTCTGCGAACTCTGTGAGGACCACACTCTCTTGGTCACTTTTCAAGCAGTATCCAAACTTATTAGCAAACTCCTGATCACAGAGCTCACGGTAGAAATGATCAATGAGTAGGTTCAACAGCGAAGGCGACAAGGGCCCACCCTGAGGCACCCTCCGCAAGACATTGATCTGGCTAGTCATGAAGGTTCCTATATTGATCTTTATTTTATTTGTGGTTAGGAGAGTCACGATCACATTTGTGAGGTCGGATGACACACCTCTTGCTTCCAGCGAGCTCACTATGTGGTCATGACCAACGTTGTCAAAAGCACCAATCACATCCAGAAAAACCACTTTTTTCTTATTTCTGGCATCTTTTATGATTGTGTCGATGATTCTGGCGCTGATATATGATATGACATTCTTACATGTGCTCCTGGCAGACCTTTGGTGAAGCCCCTTTGACTTTTGCTGAAGGTGAACTGCTTTCTCAATTCCAGAATCCAGAACCTTCTCGATGATTCGGCACACAATCGAATATATTGATATTGGCCACCAGGAGGAAATACTTTTTGGGTCTCCTTTTCCCTTGTAGACCAATATTGTGCATCCTTGGCGTAGAGGTTCTGGTACATACCCCACATTCAGCATGATCTCCGCAACATTTATACTTAATGATGTGTGTTACATCGAAGTATTTAATAGAACGGACCAACACACCATCCGGCCCTGGTGATGAGTCCAACAATGTCGACTTAATAGCCCTCTTCACCACCCGACTACCTATGGACATCAAAGTTGGCATCGGGCCGCATTTCTCATAATCCGCATGTTTGCGGAGATTCTCTTTTTCAAAGAGGCTTCTGAAATGTTTCTTAATGTCGGCTATCTTTAATGGACATTGCTTGGGGGTGTCGGCGTTCATAATGCTCTGTACCACTTTTTTCCTTCTATTATAGTAATTATATTGAGCTAATCCATAGTGGTACTGCTCCTGCCGACGGTTCCTATCTGCCTTATTAGCTCTCTGCAGATTCGACATCTTCCCCGCACCCTTGTCAGCCATTTCGGTTTTATTTTTTTCCCTCATTTTATAGAATTTGATGGCAGGGTGCTGGGGGCCCAGAAGTTTGGCGTTAATATTTTTAAGTAAATCCAAGAAATCGCCTACTGCCTTGTCGAAATCCGCAGAGTTAAAATTTTTAACTTTCATAATATTCTGAAAGACAGCCGACCATTTACTTATTTCTATTTCGATATGGTCCATTTCCCCCTCTCTGACCTCAGTGGAGGAGGATCTTGTCTGTCCTGTTCTTTTTCCGTCTCCTCATTTGTCTGCGGTATTGTAGGTAAACTTGGGAAAACGTCACCAATTGACGTCTTGCCCAATACTACCCCTTTCTCATCCTGCCACTCGACCTTAACGCACTTTTTTTGGCCATCTCCAGCGGCATCCACAGACATGACGGAGACAACCACTGCTTCCTGAACAGTGGGCCTCCCGCTCTTCGAACCCATACAGTTTGTCCTAGTTCGATTCTCTCGAGCCTCTGTTGGTTTGAACTCATATTTCCTATACATATTCATCAATAACTTACCAACAGATACCGAAACCTGTTCACCTGCATGGAAGATTCATTAGGAATCAATATAAAAAAAAAATATAATGTATTTATAAATATAAATGCAAAAAGTAGAATTCTAAAATAACGATTAGTTCAAGAAATATATAAATATGATGAATATAACTTTAAATTGTTTAAAAATTAAATAAATATATGCGCATATAAATATAAAAATATTGTTCATATGATAAAAAGATCATGCAAGTTAAAAATATATAAATAGGTTAAAATTGATTAAAAAATATATTAGTATCTAGGTTAAAATATATATACAGACATTTAAGATATAAATATGATTTTAAAAAACATAAAACTAGTCAAAACAGTATAAATATGTTAATAATTGGTTAATATATATATATGAGTCACCAGGTAATAAGTCAAATAATAAATTACAACAAGAAAAAAAAAATATATATAAATAAACAAATAAATAATAATATATATAGATACAACAGGTTAGAACAGATAACCAAATTTAATAAAAGAAGAAATCCAAATGATTACTTCTATATATCTGATCAGTGCTATGAATAATGAATGTTTGTCTGTCCATGGCAGTAAACCGACTTTCTCACTGCAAAATAGAACGAAATCCCGAAAGAGGATCCAAAATAAAAGAAAAAAAAAATTAACAACTTTACCAGAGCTATAAATCAATTTCTTTCCCCCAAACAATCATGGTACAATTAACTCTTCGATGCCTTCCAACCATACATCCAATATTAATACTAATATGTGGAACAATTTGATACATAGTTACAAAAACATCCCCTACCATGAATAATATATATTAAAAAAAAATCCCACCTAGGCTAGGGGAAAGAAGAATACAGCACTAAAACTATCTACACATACAAAACGAAAACAAAAATTATTATAACAATACAATGTGTTGGCTCCTCCGATAACAGACGACATGATCTTTGAAGATATGGTGATCTTGATCGTCAGCCAGCTGGGTGGCCGGTGAGTGGTGGGGGCTGACAAGTCGGGTCCTTCTACTAGATAATGCCCGCCTGGCCCCGGCTTGATGTCGCTGATTCTTTTCTCTCTAAACTTCAAAATCCAGATTCGATTTACATAAAACTCGGCAGATCACTTTCTTTTCAATCGAATTGGACCAAAATAACCTGCCCACAGAAGAGGATAACGCAGACCCAATGTGTGGCTGTCAACAGCCAGAGCCGAACTCCAATAAAATATATAAAAGAGAGCTGTAGAATCTTTGTCCTCGATAGACTTGTTTAGTGGACCAATTAATGTATTTGTTTTTTTCTAAATCTTCCATTTCGCCATGGGAAGGTTTAAAGATAATGAAATTCCCAGATTTTCCAGTAGAAAAAAAGATATGAACAAAATGAAGCGTAAGGCTCGAGGTAAAGTAGGTCAGAATTTTTTTTTTGCAAAAAGCAAATCATGTTCATTTTTAGCTTCGTCTCAAAGTACCAAATACCATTTTTCGAAGAAATTAAAAATTGGATATTTTTCACCTCGATTTATACAGACTTTTTTTTCCTCCGGTGACTATTTTTCATATAATCGTTCATAACTCCTCTTCGTTTGAAGAGGATTTGATCTGATTTGAACGTTAATAGAACTGCTGGAAAGCTGAATGTCTGTTCATTCAGCCGACATAGACAAAAATTATATTTGATGCCCTAATAAGGCCGAAACATAGGTTTCAAGTAGGGGGGGGAAAATTAACACGTTTTATTTTATATCTCCAGTTCTTATTTGTTTAATTACACCCGGTTTGTGCCCTATGGTGCAGTTTTTAGAGTCCTAAACCACTGCAAAGTTTGGTGTAGATTGGTTCAGCCGTTTTGAAGTTATTTCTATTTTTTAGATGTTTAAAAAGAAATCAAAGGCCGATTGCGAAAATTTTTGACTAAAAAATTTTATTTTCTGATTTTTTTTTTTCGAAAATTCATATTTAAGGGTTTCTCAAGGTGCTAAAAACGAATATAAACTTTGTTTTACTCCTAAAAAAAATCTTTTACCACACTTTGTATAGTAAGTCCGTCTGAATTTTTCCAATATTTTGAAAATTACCAAGCACAGGGAGGGATTTTATTTCAAAACTAGGTAGCATATATGAAAATATATTAGATTATAAAATTACATTAAATAATAAGAAAAAAATCACCTAAATTGGACCAGTATTAATGATGATATGGCAAAATTAGTCATAATCAAATAAGTTACCATAGCTACTGTCTTATTACATCGTCTATTTATATAAAAGGGAATGGTGGAATCTTTATCCACAATAAACTTTTGAATTAGTGGACTTTATTTCACTCCTGAAAAATATTTTACCACTCTTTGATATGTCAAGCAGCTTCAGTTGTTTGAATAAAGTACTAATATTGGAGCACAGTGAGGGGGTGCTATTCAAAAACTATTTATGTTTCTAAATCTTAATGTTACTTATTATTATTTATGCTACTTAAACTAGTGCTAAGTTTTGTGTAGATTGGTTGAGTAATGCTGAAGTTATTTATATTTTTTAATAAAAATTTCTGTTTCGCTCCTTTATAGAATGTATTGGTTCAATTTATGTTATCAAACCATAATAATAAAGTCTTTATAAATGTTTAGTTTCAACTAAATACAATAATTTATACCAACCTATCAATTGTGATCAATATTCATCAAATATAGCAATAGCAAAGCATTGCCAGGTCAGGTAGTATACATTTAAAAAGGAATGGTTCGAATGTTAGTCCACGATAAACTTTTGAATTACTGGACCGATGTACATGGTGTTTTTTCCAAAATGTTCCATGTCGCTAGGGGAAGGTTTAAGCCCCGATTTCTTTAATAGAAAAAAAGTTATGAGCAAGATTAAACATTTTTGACGCATAGCTCAGAAAGTAGACACTTTCCTTACAGTTATTATAAACCGATTTGATTTGTCTATTTCTGAAGAATAAGAAAAAAATTATAATATTAAACAATTTTATATATAAGAAGATGGTCAGGGTTGCGGTAAAAAAAAGAACAAATAGCTTAAAACTATTTTAATGTCCAACGTTTCGCCCCACTTTGCAGGGCTTCATCAGGGCTAAAAAGATACAACAAAAGAAAACTGAGAATATTACAACAATAAGATACAATAAGGTAATTTAAGCTAGGATAAATATTACGTAAAAATAAAGTGATAAGAAATTACATATAAATAAAAGGAAGGAAGACATAAAATTGATGAAGCCCTGCAAAGTGGGGCGAAACGTCGGACATTAAAATAGTTTTAAACTATTTGTTCTTTTTTTGACCGCCACCCTGACCATCTTCTTATATTTAAATCTTGACGGTCAACTATATATACATATAAACAATTTTATGTTCATAAAAAAATTAGAAAACCTACTCCTGAAATTAAAGGGTTATAGATTTACGACTACAGAAACAGAACTAATAATTATCTGCCAAAGATTCAAACCCAGCTCTAGGGAGTTGGTAGAACAGCACTGAGCCACCACGCTTCCCATTTCTCTTTAGGAAAAGAAGAAAATAAATTGAAGCATAAAATTGCACTCCTCATAAATATTAAAAGTAAAAGAAAACTGAATAAACATACAATGTTAAAATAAATTAATAAGAAAGCTTCTCAAATGAAACAAATTAATTTCAATATGAAATTTTGTTGTCACATTATACAAAATTTGTGTTTACACGCTAACTTGAGTACTAAACTAAACACTACTGCAACTGAGTAAATACTAATTCAACAACAGGTGTTGCACAAAATGTGTTTGTTGCATTTTCAAAAATGTGTTAGGTTGAAAAGCTATGTTTTCCCACAGCTTAAAAATTAAACAATTATAACTTTGCTGATTTCGATCGAAATTAAAAAAAAACAAAAAAAAAGAAACAGAACACTTGAATTGCATAAACTCAATTGTTATAAAGCAGTGAAAGGAATAATAAATACATGGAGCTTATATCATCCAGTGTAGCTGACATGGTATGGAAAATTCTGATGAGCCATCGTTAGGAGCCAACTCAATGAGAAATCACCTTTAACAGCCAGATAAAGCAATACTTTGAACTCATATGCAAAGAACTATTTTGGGGTTTCGAATCTATTAGATCAGGGCAAGAAGACATGGAAAAAATGACAATTAGAGTTTTCAAGTTCAGTGCCAGTTCCAAATTACGAGTAGGAACTCGTGCTATTTTGTGGTGTGGATTCACAGAGCTTTGTACAATGAACATGCACAGTATTTTTTAAGTTGAGAAGCAGAACAGCAATAAAGGAGATAACAACTAAAATATTTTTTATTTTTGATTACCTTGCAGTTTTAATAGTTTTGTACATTTTTCCCACGGTGCTTTGATTTAGAGTTCACCATTTATGTTTGCTTCGTCAGAGTTGTAGTAATTTTTGGTAAAATTGAGTTTGCCAATGTACAGCAAAAGATATGTCTTAGTAGTATTTGATAATCTTTTAAACAAAAAACTTAAATATGCTTGTAATTTTTTAATAGATAAGATCATTGTTCAGAATGAAGAATTTTTTGATATAATACTTATTTTCAATTTTTTTTTCTCTTAATATGTGAAAAATAATATAGTAATTAAATAAATCATGAAAATTTTGACTAAGAATTAGAATTTACTTAATATATATATA
>NW_027109595.1:98077-100521 GCF_000696795.3 Halyomorpha halys
TATATACATGTTTATTGTAAATTAAAAAAATTGTGTACTCTTTAAAATTATTAAAGAATTTTTAAACCGCTATTCTAGTTTGGTAGAAGTGAAAAAGGAAAAAAAAAATTAGAAATACATGGAAATACACAGATCCAGTAGATAAAAGTTGGAGCTCTAGGACGGCAAGAGGAGTGGGGGTTAAGCTCCCCACTTCCCTTGTTCTACCTAGCTACCACAAATCTCAAGGCTTTAATTGTTATACCATATTTTTCTCTTCATCAGACCATCCTATGATACCGAAAATGAATTTGATTGTGCAGGAGTGTTATGTGGCCAAGTGGCTATAAGCTGACTTTTTTTAATTTAATGGATATTAACAGATTTTTTTTTTTTATTTCAAAATAATTAGAAAAAAATTAAAGAACCAATTAGCATGAATGTAATGGGATTCTATTAATTTGCTTACAAATATTCAGATCTTAACTATGACAGCAAGCATCATGTTTTGTAAACAAAATATGCTATTTAGCCAACCTAACTAAGAACAATCACCTTTGCCTAACATTCAATGTGGCAATAGGCAGTCCAAGCAGCTCTTAAGTACAAAATATTGGATTCTTTCATAAATGACTATGACATATTCAAGTACCTTAGATGTTTTACACTAAATGCAAAACCTTCGCCACCTTTGAGGGGAAATTTACTAACTGCTCAATTAACTAGTGAGAAAGTTTTTTTAAAAATTTTGGAGTGGATTGCACAGGCCCTTTCTACTTGAAATTCTCTCCAAGATGGTTTTCTTCAACAACTAAGAGGATACCTCTGATTACTTGTCTGCTTAGCAACCAGAGAATTATTACTTAACCTTAAGAATTAAGACTTAACACTGATCTATTTTTGACCACACTTCAAAAATCATAGATCATCAAAAACCAATGAATTCTCAGACTAGCTTCAAGAAAATACAAATAAGAAAGCCATTTATACCAAAGAAATTCAGTAGCACATAAATCCACTTTCAGCACCACACTTGAGAGATATTTTGGAAGCAGGAATTAAATTAGTAAAGCACCAAGAATCCTAGGTTCCATACCGTTCACATTTAAAGAATTCTGCACAAATTGGGTCCATTTTCAATTTCATGCCATTATATCTCTTTCATCAGGTACTGTGGATTTTTCACCATTTCACTCTAGATCATTATAGAGGAATGTTTAACATCTTGTCTTATACACGATGGGACAAATGCCTTTCAAAATCTCCTCAACATGTGAACATGTGAACTTATACAGCAAAGCACACAATTTTTTTTTCTGGAAAAAAAATTACACAATGATTATTTGAACATCTAGCAACAAAGACTCCAATGGACAAAACCAAACCCATACACACAGAAGATTGGAAATTTAGTTTTGATTCACGACAGAACAGACTCACCTCAATCTAGGCCAATGGCAGGGATAACAGCTTCACACAAAGATCATTCAATATTGAGAGTAGTCACTTAAAACAGCTACTAGAGAATTTCAGTGTTCCCTTGTAAACTTAATCCCACTTCTTCAATCTGAAAATGATAGCCAATTCTCAAAATTCAGACTTTTTTAAAATTTTATAATTACAAATATCCATAACATATATTGACAACTTGTTCGTCGACAATATAAAGTTATTATGAAGTTCCGATAACATAATTGATTATGGTCAGTCAAGTGCATTGTTTATATTAATTTCATACGAGATGTTCAAATATAATCAAACTGATGTTACAACATTCAAGGTGTTATAATTTGCATAAATAAAGATAAATAGAAACTCAAAACATTTATTTCATTTACACGTCCAACGTTTCGGCCAATTCGGCCATCTTCAGGGACAATCTCAATTCACTATGAGACATATCATTCAACCATTCCAAAAAACTCCATACAGGCTATTCTGCCCAGGTCAAAACATTTATATCTAATATGTCAAAAATATATTAAAAATCACAGTCAAATTATTTCTCTTTTACCACTTGTTTTTGAATTATTTAGTAAAAAATTGCCAGTCTCAAGAAAGAATTTTAAGATTATAAATAGATAAATAGAAATTTTAGTAAGCAGTATAGCAGTAATATGAGGAATAGATTTTATCCTAGTAAATAGAAATTTCATTTCTAAATAAGGGGATCAGTGCTCCAAACCATTAAAAATTATATTAATGAATTATTTTTAATTAATAAAGATACTGATAAATATAGAAGTTAGATAGCCATTAATTTCAATTAACTGCTCATAATATAATGTGAATGAAGTGTGCCTTCAACCTAATGCTAGGTACTTCTTCACTTTTGAATCACTGGTTTGATGGTAGTGGACTGTATAAAATAATGAGAAATAAAACATAATTAATTAATTATGAGAGATAGTTGACCGTGGATGATGAATGAGGAGAAGATGGTTGGGGGTGCGGTCAATGAAAAA
>NW_027109595.1:100996-101276 GCF_000696795.3 Halyomorpha halys
CAAACTCAGAATTAAAAAAGCCGTTACAACAATGACCAAGTGTTTTTTTATAAAGAAAACGTTACGGGAGGGTGAAAATAAAAAATAAAAAGTAGGAAAATTTTAGAAGAAGAAAGTGTGTGAGAGGGTGATGACAAAAGGTGATAGGAAGAGTTAAAAATATATACGAACCAATGAATTACCGAATAACGAAGTACCGGAAGATGAAGAGGAAACAAGGAAACGTAATATAGGTGGGGGACGACAAATGTGTAAGAAAAGGTTTTAAAGATGAAATAAT
>NW_027109595.1:104773-105274 GCF_000696795.3 Halyomorpha halys
TGTTTTTCATTGACCGCACCCCCAACCATCTTCTCCTCATTAAAACATAATTAACTGAAACGAAAATCTACTGCATGAATCACAGTTGAAGTAGGAGGTAGCCGAAACAACAGGTGTGTAAGTTAATTTTGAATAATTACTCTATGGATTTGATGATACTGGTGTAAATTATATTGACTCCATGGCTTAGTTATCTTCTCTTTATTCCTAATTTTCCACCCTCCTCCTCTGTTCAGGGAGGCACTCCAGGGTGTCATCTCTCTCTCTCTCTCTCTCACTCTCTCTCTCTCTCCCCCCCCTCCGTCCGATTATTATTTGTTTGTATCACAAAATATTTATGATATAATTTGTGTCAGTGAGTCATGGTTAAATGAAAGGATCAGTAATTATTCTATTTCTCTACCTGATTATAATCTCTTCAGATCCGATCGAAATGATAAATCTCGTGGTGGAGTTTGTATATACGCTAGGGCCTTCTTATCATGTAAAATTTTACTATCA
>NW_027109595.1:109129-116579 GCF_000696795.3 Halyomorpha halys
TTGTACTTGTTTTCAAAAAACTTATATTGTACCCAGAAACGTGAATAATTTAAATTGCTCAATGAGACACTGTATTGTTTATTGTAAAATTGTAAATAATTCAAGAACAATAAAATCTCTCTCTCTCTCTCTCTCTCTCTCTCCCCCTCCCTCCCTCTTGGTTTGGAGAACTCTTCACTTTCATCATGAAGATTATGAATAAGGCCGGTTCCTCAGAAGAGAGCGTGAAGAAGTGCTGGACTGAGCATGAAGAGCGCACTGTCACTATTGGAGAAGAGGATACATTTCCCGATGACTCTTGGCACCAGCTCTATGACTCATTAAAGGAGAAAATAATGAAGGCTGGTGGTGCCCTTTTATCAATTAAGCAGAAGTGAGAAGCAAGGAAATCTCTACAACACACCAAACTTCCTGCTTGCTCCACATTTAATCAAAGTGCAACCCACATAAACCACAATTGCCTAGGATCCCTATTCTAACATTTTGTGGTGATCTCCTTAAGTGGTCCCATTTCCATGACACGTTTACATCTTTCATACACAATGAGCTGACCTTATCCAACATTGACAATTCCACTACCTCATCGGCACCTAAAAGGTGAAGCTGAAGTGGTAATCTCCAGATTCCCAGTCGAATCAAATTCGTATGAATTGGCTTGGAAACGAGTGGTGGACATATCAGAATCCACGGGTCTTAGCGAACATGCTAGTTCACCGTATAATAGACCAGAACTGCAGGAGGGCAAGAAGTGACCTGCAAAGGTATGAGCAGTTTCTGACAGGTTATATGCTCTGTGACTCAGGGCACTACGGACTTCCTTCTCACCACGCTTGTGTTAAGAGCCTTGGAAGTTACAAGAAGACAGTACGAACTGCCTCTGGGGTCCAGCCAAGAGTTTCCCACAGTGGACAGTTAATGATATTGCAGGAGCTTTTGGGGATTGAGGCAAGGTCACGAGTTAATCTGGAAATGAAAACAGCTGAGGTAACTCTTATTTTAGAGCAATGGTGCTGTGAAAAGAAGCTCTCCCTAAACTACGAAAAGACCCGACTCCTGTTCTTGAAAGGGAAAATGAAAGGCTTCCTTCCCAGGGTTGTAATGGGGAATAAAATGATAAAACCATCACAGGAAGTGAGGTTTCTAGACATTCTTTTGGGCGAAAGGTGTAACATACAGCAATACATCGGGACCTGTGTGTTTCTTACTTCAGGTATCTCGAGTGTATGTTGAATTTTTTATTGGTGTGGAACAAGGCATGCTTGAAATTGTGAGACCTTTCTGTCAAAAAACATGCATATATTTTCCCTTGAGTTCAAATATTAATTCCCTGGAAGGGCAGATCATGTTAGTGCGTTAGCTTAAATATATATTTCAATAACATAATATAAGACAGAGCATACTTGGGGTCTCATATGAATAATGGCTTATCTAGTGACGCCTTCCCGCCGCAGTGACATCTTCTAGCCGCTTCCGTGCAGGTTCAGCAGTGAGTGAAATGGTGAAAACCATGAAATCGCCTGGTGTCAGAAAAGGTTGTTTCTTCCTCAGAGGCTGGTCAGCATGTCCTCGACTACTGTAGCGTGGTAGTAGGGGCAATCCAGGTTCTATCTTGCATGCCACGATAGATAATTAAGACGCCATTGCGTGGCGGTGTTTTCAGGTGCTTCCGGTGTCCGCGGCAAGGGGGCAATTAGAAAATGAGACCCCCGACCTCGAGTTTATACAAATTCAAAAAAGAACCGAAAATATCGGATACTTAAATCTGGCAATTAGAATTTCAAGCTAGTTTGCAGGTATCCCAAATGACTTGTCAGGTTATGCTATATTGATTAAATATTGAAACTGATAAAGTTAATTTAGATCAATTGCTTGTATTTAAATTGATTAACTATGATTTACCAATGATTTGAAATAGGCATCAGGCAATGGGTTTTGAAATAGGCAAATAATTCATAGAAGTTAATTGCCAAATCTCTGCACATAAAGCATGATATACATTTGAATACTTATGTCATAAAATAGAACTATGAGCTAAATTGATAAGATTTGTCCACCTGAATGACTGAATTTAAGCTTAATTTGGTAACAATATATTGTCTTTAAACAATATAGAACCAAATTTCAATAAGATTAGACACAGTAAGCATGTACATAATTTGTGCTATGTTATAGCATAAAATTTCACAATTATACAATGTTAATATTAAATCATGAACTAGAACATATGTTGGCTAGGTAGCTAAATCTAATCATGATCAAAATGGCTACTGAGTGGCTTTTCTATAGTTCAAGCAAACACATTATGATAAAGTTTTGAATACAAAATTATTATTAGAAATTTAGAAATATGAAAATTAATTGCATTTTTGAATCATTTGGCATGTACGAACTAATTTGTATGAAGTGTGCCTTCAACCTAATGCCAGGCACTCCTTCACTTTTGAATCACTGGTTTGATGGTAGTGGACTGTATAAAATAATGATAAATGAAACATAAATAACTGAATGAGAATCTATTGCATAAATTACAGTTAAAGTAGGGGGTAGCCAAAACAACAGGTGTGTTAGTTAATTTTGAATAATTATTCTATGGATTTGATGATGCTGGTTATGATGGTGTAAATTATATTTACATATGGCTTACATGGCTTGTCTATCCTCTCTTTGTTTTTAATTTTCGTCCCTGCTCCTCTGTTTCGGAAGGCACTTCAGGGTGTCTCTACTCACTCATTTTCTAATGGAATATAGATAATGGAAAATAAATGCCTGCCTCTGGCCAAGGCTCGCTAGTGAGTGTGAGTGCTTTTGTTTTCTCAGTCACATGAGATGCTGGTGTTACGATTAGCCATATAATTGTGGTTGTTTCAAGTCTTCCATTTGAATGGAACACTTATGTTATGTGTATCTAAAATACAATTGGATGAAATTTTCATGAATGACAGTAACAATGAAAACAATAGTACTATGTAGTCCAAAAAGTTTAACTAAAGAAAAACCATACAATATTAATCAATCATTATGAGAGATAGTTGACCGTGGATGACGTACTAGGAGATGATGGTTGGGGGTGCGGTCGAAATAAAACACAAATAAGCTACTACACCAACTTAATTGTGTTTCATTTTGACCGCACCCTCAACCATCATTTTCTAGTAATATTAATCAGTAGTGGCTCAAACAAAACCTGTACCAATTTCACAGTGAGATTAGTCAGAAGTTAACAATTGTTTACCAAATTTTATTGTTTAAAGGCTGAGAATATATTATTAGGGTGACTTTTAGTTGAATTTACCAGTAATTTGGGGATTTTAGGGTAGGTAACATAAAACTTTATATATTTTTCTAGCAGTCAAAAGACCACTCCTAGTTGGGGGCGGTATAACAGTTAAAAAAATAAAATTACCAGAAAAAGAGAAATAGACATGGACAATAGAGGTATCTACACATTGTAGAAAACGTTGTGCTGTAAAATTAGAAAATGTGAAACTCTTCCATTAAGATCTTTTGGAATAAGTTTAATAAAACAGCCATTCGACTATCCTGGTATGCTTAATATTAAGCAAACGAGGTAGAAACGGTTTACTTTTTTTCAGTGTCCTAGTTTGGAATATGGAATCAAATGACCAGGACTCTAGATGTAGACATTGGAGTAGTTAAAAATTTAATCCGAAATATAATTATTTGTTGTTTTTTAAGTAAAAAAAAATAAAATACAAGCAAAAAGGATGCTAACGACCATAGAAAATATATTACTCACCATATGGTACCTGTAGGTTTTCTCAAGTCTCATGTACTTCAAACAATATTCACATATGTATAATTTTTCTTGCTCCCCATACTCATCCGGGTAAGGGCTAAAATACCATGTATCAATTTCATAAATTCCAAATTGTATTGTATTAATATACTTCACTTTTGTGATTTCAGCGTGCTCTTTTTCAACATCATCCACAGCTCTTGCTACATCATTTTCTTCGCTAGGTAAAGACTGAAAATACCCAATTAAAAAGAATTTGAAAAAAAAAAATACCACATAAGTATAGTAACATTAAATATAAAAAATAATTAAAGAGCAAATTTAAAGATAGTTTTTGTGTGTTTAACATAAACTTCTTTTACAAACTATAAGATCTTCATTAATAAGTATTCATATCTAAAATCATTTAAATATTAACATAGAGGCAATATGCTAATATCCAGCAATGTCATGATTTACTCATACACGATGTCATAGGTTACTATGTAAAAGAAAAAAATTAAAATAAAATAAGATGTAACTTAAACTAAGAGAGAGAGAAAAATGCTTTATTTATGCTGCCCAAATACATCGGGTTGCTACATTACACAGCATAATAATCAATCCGTGATCGGACATATGTAAATTACATATTTTAACATGATATAATAAAGTAGAAAGAAAACATTTTTTTTTTCTTTTTTCTCAGTTTTCCTTTACAATCAATTCTACACACTAAATACAAATATTTCAATTGATTCCTTTTTTTTCTTTCCCTTTCTTGTCTCTTCTATTTCACAATTTTTGTTTTATTTTATCAACAAATTCACTCTCCTTAATTCCCTCTCTCAGATCCTCCTCAGTGACCCGCTACATACATTTAACCAAAACAAAACTAATACATAAATTTAAAGGAAAATATAATAAAAAATTGGTTAAAAGAAATACTAGATTGAATAATATAGGGTGCGTAGTTGATATTTAGTTTCAGGACGTTCGCCCATTCTGACCCCAAGAGTATCTGCTTCTCATATACATATCGCTTTTAGGGGTCTCTTTGAAATGACGAATACCAATACCCTGCCACCTGCAATTAGCCCATTCTTCGAAAGCATTCTCACGCAACGACTGCCGTAGAGCTCTCACACTTTGGTGGCCCTTATCCACCCTAGTCTATTGGCACATGCCACAATTCCGGCTTCGTAATTGAATGTAGACTGGAATAGGGCATCTGGAACATTTGACAGTCGCTGGGCAATCCAGTCAATGGAGCTTCCCATTTACAGCGGATCAGACCCAGTCCTCGATACCTCCTGGGTACATACAGCATCGCTGACGAGGTGTTAGGCCTTGATACTCCTGCAGATATTGGTATCAATGCACTCCAATATTGCAGGACATATCTTTGTAAGGGGAGCAGTCTGGAGAGGGTAAACAAGGCCCGGGAACAAGTATTGGTTGACAACGTTGATCTTTTGTTCGGGCTAGAGCAGGCACGAGCTCACCAATTTATCAAGGTTATTAGTTATATTTGTCACCACCTCTTCTCCAAATACTAGCTCTCCCTAGAATCTACATCCAAGAAATTTCATGGTGTCCGTGGCTTTTGCCATTTGGATGACCTCCTTATTCTCAAGGGAGAGCTTTGTTGACCGCAGCTCTCCTTTGTCTATTATTATACCCACACTTTTCTTTGGATTTATTGCCAGACCAATCTCCGCGAGCAGCCTGTGGACACTATTTATTATTCTTTCAGCAGAACCCCTGTCGCACGCCGTTACAGCCTGATCTTCTGCGAACCCTGTGAGGACCACACTCTCTTGGTCACTTTTCAGGTCATACCCAAACTTATTAGCAAACTCCTGATCTCAGAGCTTGCGGTACAAGTGATCAATGGCTAGGTTGAACAGTGAAGGTGACAAGGGCCTGCTCTGAGGCACCCCCCGCAAGACACTGATCTGGCTAGTCGTGTGGGTTCCTATATTAATATTTATTTTATTTGTGGTTAGGAGAGCCCCGATCACATTTGTGAGGTCAGATGACACATCTCTTGCCTCCAGCGAGCTCACTATGTGCCCATGACCAACGTTGTCAAAAGTACCAATCACGTACAGAAAAACCACTGCACAATCTTTTTTTTTATTTTTGGCATCTTTTATAATCGCATCAATTGTTCTGGCGCTTACATGTGTTTCTGGTAGACCTTTTATGAAGCCCCTTTGACTTTTGCTGAAGGTGACCTGCTTTCTCAATTCCGAATCCAGAACCTTCTTAATGATTCGGCGCACAATCGAGTATATCGTAATTGGCCTCCAAGAGGAAATACTTTTTGGGTCTCCTTTTCCCTTGTACACCAATATTGTGCGCCCTTGGTGTAGAGGCTCTGGTACATACTCCACCTTCAGCATGATCTCCGAAATATACTTAATGATGTGTGTTACATCAAAGTATTTAATAGTGCGGACCAACACACCATCCGGCCCCGGCGATGAGTCCAACGATGTCGACTTAATAGCCCTCTTTACCACCCAACTATCTATGGACATCAAATTAGGCATCGGGGCGCATTTCTCATAAACCACACGTTTGCGGAGATTCTCTTTTTCAAAGAGGCTTCTGAAATGTTTCTCAATGTCGGCTATCTTTAATCGGCATTGCTTGGGGCATCTCAGTGTTCATAATGCTCTGTACCACTTTTTTCCTTCTATTATAATTGTATTGGGCTAATTCATAGTGGTACTGCTCCTGCCGATGGTTCCTATCAGCCTTTTGGCTCTCTGCAGATGCGACACCTTCCCCGTACCTTTGTCGGCCAGTTCGGTTTTTTTTTTTTCATTTTATAGAATTTGATGGCAGGGTGCTGTGGGTGCATTAATATTTTGTGCACACAGTTGGGCATAAATATTTTTAAGGAAATTCAAGAAATCGCCTACTGCCTTGTCGAAATCCGGAGAGTTAAAATTTTTAACTTTCATAATATCTTGAAAGACAGCCGACCATTTACCTATTTCTATTTTGATATGGTCCATCTACCCCTCTCTGACCTCATTATCACTTACAATGCTTAGTAAGCCCCTTACCTTCTTGTTGTTTGCCCCCCTGGGATGCTTTTTCGCTATATGGGTTCCAAGACCTCTATCACCCTTGAAAGTCAGCCCACAGACTGGACAGACTTTATCAATTGTCTGTGGAGGAGGATCTTGTCTGTCCTGTTCTTTTTCCATCTCATTTGTCTGTGGTACTGTAGGCAATCTTGGGAAGACATCACCAATTGACAATGTCTTGCCCAATACTACCCCTTTCTCATCCTGCCCCTCGACCTTAAAGCACTTTTTTTTCGCCATCTTCAGCGGCATCCACAGACCTCACGGAGACCACCTTTGCTTCCTGAACAGGGCCTCCCGCTCTTGGAACCCATACAGTTTGTCCTAGTTCAATTCTCTCGGGCCTTTGTTGGTCTGAACTCATATTTCATCAATAACTTACCAACAGATACCAAAACCTTTTCACCTGCATGGAGGATTCATTAGGAATCAATATAAAAAAAATAATATAATATATTTATAAATATAAATGCAAAAAGTAGAATTCTAAAATAACGATTAGTTCAACAAATATATAAATATGATGAATATAACTTTAAAATTGTTTAAAAATTAAATAAATAAATATATGTGCACAAATACATCGGGTTGCTACATTACACAGCATAAT
>NW_027109595.1:116874-117558 GCF_000696795.3 Halyomorpha halys
GACCACTGCTATGAATAATGAATGTTTGTCTCTCCATGCTAGTAAACCGACCTTATCACTACAAAATAGAACAAAATCCTGAAAGAGGATACAAAAAAAAAAAAAAAAAATCAACAACTTTACCAGAGCCATACATCAATTTCTTTCCCACCAATCATGGTACAATCGACTCTTCAATGCCTTCCAGCCATACATTCAATATTAATACTAATATGCAAAACAATCAATCTCAATTTGATAAATAGCTACAAAAACATCCCCTATCATGAATAATAAAAAACAAACAAAAAAAAAACACCCAGGCTAGAGGAAAGAAGATGAATACAACAGCACTAAAACTATCTACACAGATTTTCAAGCAGTTAATCAGTATTTTGGTAATCATTGATAATAGTATAATAAATAACAGGTAAAATTTTTAAAGTCAAGAAATATTTTTTTTCTTAGAATTTCATTAGTTGATCATATATAGAATAGAAGGATAAGATATTGATTAGAAACCAGCATTTCACCACATGTTGCAAGTCTTCATCAGGTCTAAATTAATTAGATACCCAACATATAAATATACACAAAAATATTTATGGTAGGACTATAAGATGACATAAAGAAAATTATAAAGTAAATTTATAAAACATAGAAGAGAAAATTTTTTTTTCTTTTTTCTCAGTTTTCCTTTACAAT
>NW_027109595.1:117608-135877 GCF_000696795.3 Halyomorpha halys
CAACATATAAATATACACAAAAATATTTATGGTAGGACTATAAGATGACATAAAGAAAATTATAAAGTAAATTTATAAAACATAGAAGAGAAAATGAATAAATAAAAAAAAAAAAAAAAAAATAGTGTAATGAATAATAAGAATAAAAACATATAACAGAAGTAATACAAAATACAATAATAAAAATAATTACAAAAAGTAATAAGAAATATGGGAAACTAAAAGTAAGGAAGAAATAGGGGAAGGAAATAAACTAAACATATGGTAGGATAACTAATGAATTATGGAGATAAATAAAGGTCAAGAAAAATAAAATAAATAATATATAAAAATGTTAACTTTGAGTCTATGCAGCAATTAGAGAAATATGAAAGGAAATGGTAGTCAGAAGATGAGGGGAACATTACAAATTTGTCAAGGTTTTTCCTATAGTAACCTAGCTATCAGAAAAATAAATTATCTTCCCTTTAAATGGTATTCCACCAATTCTCTAAGGCATCTAATTCTATGGATCTCTGTTAATAAAATCCTATGGTAATGTTCTTATGAACTTTCAGCCCTATATCCTTGGCCTTGCACTACTTAAACACTTATCACTATCACAAACCAGGGGTACTAGTTTTAAACCTCAGTCCTTCCTCCATCAAAGATAAACTACAAATTTCTAAGCATATTTCAAAGGCAAACCACTTTTTTCCTAATTTGTTGAGAGATTGAAACTGGGATTTAAAGTGGAATTTTTTATTTTCTCTGAATCTGTAGCTCACCTCCAGCTTTTTAGGTCATATGATTCACCTATTTAAAAAAATATTTCACTTGTTAAAAACTACTAATTACTCTTCTTCAAGTCCCTAAATATGAATTTTAAATCATAACATACATTGCTATAATATCAAATTCAAACAACACGCCTAAGCATTTCGCTGACTGTTTTATCATGTTTGTCAGGCAGCCTCCAAGAGACCCTTGAGTAACCAGTTTCAATGCCACATTGAACAAACACTACCCTTACTTCCAGAGATAATGGTTTTATGAAGCAACATTTCATAAATCATAAGTCTAGGTTTATTATATACTAAAATAACATTTTTTTTTTCTTTCATACAATTCATACAATGTAAATTATGGCTAATATGCATTATGTAAAATTTCAAATGCTCTAAATTTTTCCAAAATCATATTGATAATAAATAACATTAATAAAACTAATCAACTCAAATATAATAATAAATATTCATAGCCAGATAAGTAAACAAACTTCAGGAGCATGTTCATTATTTATGATCACTTAAGTTGAAAAAAGAAGTGTATCACTATCTCCAAGGGGGCTGAATACTAAATCTGTTACCACCATACTTATGTTTGGTTCAAGAGTCAGCTACATCAAATTCTTTTCATCATAGTTATCTGAGCTGACAAATTATTCAAATTTTTACTAAAAAATTATGTTTAAAACAATTTACCTTAAATGGTGACAAATTCAACTGAGAAGATTCTTCTGAAGACTCACTCGACCTGGCTCCTTCATAAGATTCTGATTCATCACTAGATTCATTATTATGCTGAATGATCCTGCAATATATTCAGACATATTAGGAGTAGAAATACAACTAATGAAGTTTTATTCTTCTAAGATCTTTATATCACTATATATTAAGGTATGTACATTTTATTCTGCGCACACTATGAGTGTTCCCTAGATTTGTATAGAATGTTGGAGGTGCTCATGAACAGAGTATGCTTATGAACAGCAAGAGTGGTAAGGATACTTCTCCTTGGTGGTTCACACTTTAGATTTGGATGAAAAATTGAGATATCTGTTGTTTCTCATATGCATGTGATCATTGTTTTTCAAGACGACTTTAAAGTTGGAGAAAAATAATACATTTCAATTCTTCTTCTGCAATGGCACTACAACTTGTGAAAATTTAAGACCTTCCTTAGCCTGAGCTCCAGTTTTCTCTGATTTGTACTGTTGCTCTCCAGTTTCTGATTACGAGCATTTTCTGGAAAATGATTGCCACACAATCCATCCAGCAGGAGAGGTCTTCCAACTTATATGTGTCCAATATCTTTTTCTTCTATGAGCATTTTGGGGACTTCATTATTATTTATACTAACAACATACCCTGCCCATTTCAGGCATCCAATCGTTCTTTAATGCACACCTTCATAGTCATTATAGAGATACAATAACTCAGCATTTTTCCTCAATGTCTATACACCATTGAAACACAAAGCCACCATGATCCTTCTAAAATTTTTCTTTAAAATCTCAATAGAGGAAGTTCTAAAGTTTTAGTCAGCCGATGAATCTATTGGCTGCCATATCTGACAATGAATCACTGGTTGAAAATTATTATTTGAGTTCAACTAAGTAAATAAATTCCTCTAAACAGTTAAAACCAAAGTCTATGATTTTTATTTTCCCTTTTATCAGCAATCCAACTTTTAAGCAGCTGCTCTTTGAAATTTCAGGAAGATACTATTTATACTCAGAAAATTGCATGTAATGATATCATCGGCATAAGCAAGATTTGTCAAAAATTTGTCCTCTTACCTGGATTCTTGACTAACTGTGACTATCAAAAACCTATGTTGCAGCTTCGAGCACTAAGTAGTCATCATTTCATTCTGAAAAGGCAAATTAGCTTTGGAGGGATGTCAAAAGTCATTCCCTCATTCAGCTCCACTATAATCACACTGTCATTGGATATATTTCTGGAAGTACAGAAATCCATGAGAGGTGATAAGTATTAATATTGTATTGGATATTCATGCATTTCAAATAATATCTTGATATTATTAAACTTCTTTTGGGCATAAATAACATTGAATAAACAGCAGTAAAAAAAAAAGCCCCCCCCCAAAAAAAAAGCAAAGAAAGTAAAAAGCAGTCAGAAAAAAGTTTTATTTTAATTCCTTTAAGTTTTCATAAGTCATACATTAGTAATTGTGTTATTCAAAAAGTTTTCATTCTTGCTAAATTATACACTGTAAAATAACTGCTGAATGCTCATAGGTTTCCTTAGGATCTACCACCAGAGGAGGATAACTGAAATCATCAATCCATCCAAACATTGATTGAACAAATTCTCAGAGTTAACACTGCGTAGGGTAATTGGTTTGCAATTGTATATGCTTCTCTAAGTGCAGTATTCTATTGTTTATATATTTTTAAATGATTAATTTGACAGGTAAAAAAAAAAATTTGTTCAATAAATGTGCAAAACTTTAATGTAAATCAATTTGACTACTTAATAGTTTAAAAGAATTTGCATCATTTAACAACCCTTTTTTATTTAGTGATATAAAAAATAGCGACTGGTTGGTAAAGAATATTTTAAATAAAAACTAGAAACTAAAAAAAAGATAAAGATTAACACCAAGAAATTCAATGCAAAAATGACATAAATAAACATAAATCAAATTATAGGTAAAATGTATTAATAATTAACTTATAAACACACCTTTTCCAAATGTAAAAAGCTAGATATAAACATATTATACCTCTTGAACAATCAAATTTAAAGTATAAAACGTAATGCAATAGTTAATTGTACATAATTTAAAACTGATATCTACATTTTTCAGTCATAACATAAGATCTTAATCGATTTTAACTGTAGTGGAGTGTTATTTTTAAAAAGCCTACTGATATTCAAAATCAATCTTACCTATCAGATGGTACCCATTCATCTAGTCTTCTATTAAGGGAATCATAATGAACATAATACTCTGTAAACTTTCCTTGTTTGTTGAATCTTCTTTGAATAACTTCTGCTTTCACTGAATAAATTAAATAATTATTTATTTTTACAATAATGATTAAAAGTCATAATAGCTAAATAAGCAGGGGGAAAAAAAATAGAACTAGAAACCTGGCTCCAGCAGCTATCTATAAAAAAACAGTTTTTTCACAATAAATTTGACAAGGCACTAGAAACAATGTATAATACACAAAAAAAAAAGTAATAATGTAAATATGTCAACAGATATTATAGTAGATTTAATAAACATTCAAAGGACGCATCAAGTTTTTTTTAAACAAATTATTAATTTTTTGGAATAATAATAAATATAGTCTTGTACATTATTACAGTTATTATTCCTTAAATTCCAGAAATTTGGTAACAAGCAAAAACCTTAAGAGTCTCCATTGTCATTCATGTTTTTTTGGTATTGATTCCAAAGATTTTGCTCTCCTCTTGTTATCCATACAAGTGTTCTGTCATTACCTACACATTCATTACCTAATCATCTAAGTCAACCTAATGTATACCCTAAAATACATCTAAATCATAGTTCAATTGATAACAGATAATTTTTCGCAAACCATGATATTCTCAATTGATTATAGCACTAAAATTCAATAATTGTTCAGTGGTAACACAGTAAAGCTATTAAAAACAATAAAATAAGTCAATTTTTTGAGTGATTAGTTCGGGTAATATTACTCATCATAGTGGAAAACTTCACAAATAACACAAAGATAAGATTTATAAAGACATACCCCACTCATTATCCTTTCTTTTAACCATATAATGATGCCCAATTTGAATGCTATCTCTTTCTTCTTCTGAATCTTCCTCTGAGTATGCTTTACGTTTAATACAATTAACTTTATGTATCATTTTAACGAGAAATTTTCAGTAATTAATACACTATTCAAATGTATAACAATCACAACATAACTTTTAAAAAAAAGTGGTACCAAGTAATAGATTGGACAAAGAGATCCTAGTCATTTTGAAATTACCAAGTTAAGAATGACTAAGGAGCAGTGTATTTCTACATAATAGGCAGCTGTTCAGCTGCTATTAGTCTCTTTGATAATTTTTTTTTTCAAATTAGATTCAATAAACATTTTTTGGAAGGTAAAAATCCAAGTACATAATATACTGTTGGCGTGACAGCTGGCACTGTCGGTTTTGTGACGGCATTTCTGTCGGGAGCTCTACCGACAGCTATAGAAACCAGCTTTATCAGCAGTGCTGCCCATGTGGGTATTTTTACCTAATTTATTATTTACCGAGAAATTAAAATACATGATTACACACTTCTATATTCAGGTGTTAATGTGAATGAAAGAGCGGCTGGAGTAGTCGGATTCTTGTTCCATAATGACCAAGCTTCAGTAATAAATAAGCATGGAAATTCTTAAATGACCGAATCATGGTGTTGGACATTGTGGAGGAAGAGAAGATAATTCATTCATCGTCACCTATGGACCTACCGAAAATGCAAGAATGGAAGGAAAGGATTTCTTTTTTTAGTTCCCTACAAAAAGAAATGGACGACTGCAAGGGCACGCCTACAATCATGGGGATCAGAACGGCCGAGTTGGCTGTGAACATGAGAAGTGGCATGGAGCTTTAGGAAGGTACGGGGAAAACTTTCTAAATGGAGAGAGAATTCTGAATTCCTGTGTGGCAACCGACCTTACAATACCAAATACATTGTTCCCACATAAAGAAAACCATAGATACACAAGAGAGGAACCGGGTAGGAATAAAAGATCTTTAATATACTATGTTTTGGTGAAGAGAGAGGAAGTCCGAGATTTGTGGGATGCTAGAGTCAAAAGAGGTTTCGAAATCGGAAGTGACCATTATCTACTACAGGTATACATGCTTCGGGAGTAAGTGAAACCACAAAGGAAACACAGGAACCCTAAGAGAAGAATCATTAACTCTCACCGCTTAAACGAGGAAGAATGGGTTTACTAAGAGGAAGAGAAAGAATGTCACTAGATTGTAACAGACCATGGGATTGCGACATCATAGATAGGAGCTGGTCAGCTTTTAGGAAGATTCTCCTGGGGGCATCGAAATCGGTCTGCGGAGAGAAATGCACTGGATCCGGTCTCAAGAGAACGGATTGGTAGAATGGTGAAAAAGGCGATTCGAGACAAGAAGACAGCTTTGAAAAATTACCTCAAACAGAAAACCCCCACTGTTTATCAGACGTACAAAAATCCGAGAAGTGAAGCCAAATTAGTAGTAATTCAAGCTAAGAGAAGATCCTGGAGTTTCTCCTATGACTTCATAGAGTGCGGTTCTATTCTGGCGTGTGTGCAGACTATTAGACTTTTTTTTTCATGCTTTCATGTTTTCTTTTATAATTTTTTGTGATTTTTATTTATAACATGCAATCATTCAATCATTTATAACATGAATCAGACAATGAATCAAACATTTCGCCCGGTTTATCCCAAAACCTTAAACATATTACCCCTAATAAATCTGATGTAGACCTAAAATCAGAAGAATCAAATTAGAAAAAAAGAAATTTTGAACGCACTGATTCGACTCAGTCCCAATGACTCGTTATAAAATGGTTATGTATTACCAGGAAATTACTCCTTAAAAAGCTAGGGTGGGTGGCTCTTTTAACATGTTATCAGAAATCGACCTTTCCTCAGATAAGCATACTAGAGCAACACCAAGTTCCAGCAATAACAATACTAACCCGAATGCTCAGCCAAATACAATAAAAATACCTCCGATAATCCTACATAACGCTAATAATTACAGGCTACTACTAAATGACTTCAATGCATTATGCATCGGACCATTCACTACCCAACTAATCGGTAACAATACGAAAATTATAATAACAAATATCGAAGATTACAGAACTATAACTAGGTGCTATGATGAAGAAAACAATAAATACCTTACATTATCTATGGATAAAAATAAATATTTGACGTAGTGATTAGGAAGATTCCTTATAGTATAATCAAAGACGAATTAAAGAACGAGTTAGACTAGCCGTTTCTCCGGTTTTCTCCAAGTCCTCCTCTTTTCTTGCCGATCGTTCTCTCGCCCAGAGTCTCCTGCTTCATTTTCTGTCTCGGAGGTCTCGCACATTTCCGTGGCTTCACTCGCGGATCCATTCGTCCTTCGCTAGATTTTCCTCCTTCGTAATCTCTGTGCGTTTATCTCCATGGGTTCAAACTGATTCTGTTCGCTGGACCGATACATATAGGTACACTGTCGGGCTATATGTCCCTCTGCCCCACATTCAAAACATCTCGTGCGCGGGCAATGCGCCACTAGATATCCAACCATCCTGCAACCATGACATTAGCGTTCCTCCCGCCGACCATTGGTTCTGGGTCTTGCTTGGGACGCTCTATTTTCCTGTTTACTAGTTCTCTCTTAAGTAAGTGACGGCCGTGCGGGTTGGGGCGCAGGTCCCAGTGCGCTCGGGTCGGAAGGTTGTGGGTTCGATTCCTACCTAGGGCAGTTAACATTCATTTTTCAGCATTACACAAACGAGCAGTCTTTCGGTATTGGTTCCTTCTTCCCTAGTTCTTTTTCCAACTGAATCTTGAGTACCATGGATAGGAATTGCATCCACCCTGTACTTGGATCGTCTCCAACATCTCGCTGAATTTGTCTTAAATTCTGTTATAGCGTGCCAGGAGTTCTGCGGCATACTGGCCCCTAGACTATCTCGGTCTTTTCCTTTCTCTGATCATCTTGAATATATCCTCCTCTGGGGTCCGCCGTCGTCCCACGAATTGCCTTTATTAATGTTTCTTTGATGACCTTCCAGGGGCTCTCTTCATCTGCCTGAATCTGATTTAGGATACTTCTTTTTACTCGGCAGACTACCGCTGCTTTCAGTACTTTTGGATCCTCGCTGTCCAATAGATCCTCCGACATCTTCGCTTCTATTCGCCCCATTAGGCGATCGCCCACTTTAAAAAAATTATTCAATTCTCCAGTCTCTCCGGTGAATTTTTCTAGGTCCGACATCGCCTTCCTCAGGTCCTGGGTGGTTGCTGTACGGACCTTAATCCATTCTAGCGTTGTGGCATGAAATTGCGCTAAAGAGACTTCTGGTAGTGACTGAATCTCCTGCTAAGGTGGGTTGCCTGCTTCTAAAGTTTCGTTGGCTGCAGCTTGAGGTTAGTTGTTTTGGCTCATATTCTCCAGGTTCAGAACTGCTCTTCTCACTATTCCGTTACTGGTCATAATTCAAAGAGAAGGATAAAAAAAGATTCTTTTAGACTGAAAATTACTCCGGTACCTAAAGTTCCCGGGTTTTGACAGGAGTTATCTTTTACCAGATACTAATTATAATGAGCAAACGTCATGTGAAATACGAAGGAATAGAGTGAACCTAAGCATCATAGCTTGGCATATAAATTATGATATTTAATTAAATTTATCTAATTGAATTAATCATTCAAATTATACCTAATTGCATATACTAATTTTATAATTCCTGATATGCCACCTTTGGTACTGATTTTAAAAAAGCTTTTAATCTTGATAGCCATAATAAATTGGTAGAAACGTCACCACAAGGGTTGCCATAATTTATGCCGTGTACGGGGGCTTTGGGTGTTCTAAGTCCGACTAGGGGCTCCCCGTACACGTATTATATTAAATTTTATTCATATTTCCATGTATTTATATTATGCATTCATATTATATATTTATATTATGTATTTATATTATATATTTATGGTCTATGTATTTATGTATTTGTATTATGTATCTCTATCGGTTCCTAATGGAACCGACTGAAAAATTATGCGCTATATTTAATTCAAACACTAGATCCATAGACCCACTCGACATGGTATATCTAGATATGAATATCTATAACTAATCATTGGAGTTCCTTTCCAACGGTATCGTGTTCACCAATTTACTGTGCTATTATATATGAGGTGGCATGCAGGGATTCTTAATTATAAAGTAAAGTCTTTGTAACATATTTTATATTTACAATCATATATACATTACGAAGAATAATATTGTGAGAGAGCATGGTAGACCTGTTTCCTTATACTTTAATTATAATTTTATGAATTGAGAAGTACCAGTCGGGATCTTTGATATTTATATTGGCTGTAAGTTATTAATTCTATCATTGCCATTCAAATTACAACAAAAAAGGACTTACTTGTTTCAATGCGAGTAGTGAGAATATGGGCGAGCTGGGACACTTCCGAGGGCAGCCAATCAGCATTTTGGTGACGTCACATATGGCGGGAGATTTGAATTTAAATATTCGGCTCGACCCACCCTTAACCACTCACGAGGTCCGTCACGTGATTATTAGCCAGCCAATCGGAGGCTAGTATTTGGTCACATGACCCCCTGGCGGGGGATATAAATTTAAATTTAGTTCGACATAACCTTAACCAGCCTAATGATCACGTGATCATTAGGCCATCCCTCTTTTAAGTCACGTGACTGCCACCAGGGGCTGTGTGTGCTCGGTCGCCATTTTGTTTTTATGCTCATTGAGAGGCTTATTGTTTTTGGCAGAGGCTGAGTCTACCCGGCCGCCATTTTGTTTTTGATAGCAACCATTTTATTATGAGGGTCTCGCGACCTTTTTCTTTTCGCTCAGCGCCATATTGGCAGGGGCTGCGTGTACCCGGTCGCCATTTTCGTTTTTGATCGTCACCATTTTATTATGAGGGTCTCGCGACCTTTTTCTTTTCGTTCACAGCCATATTGGTCACGTGATTTATGGGATTGGCAGAGGATGAGTGTACCCGGCCGCCATATTCTTTTTTGATCGCCGCCATTGCATTATGAGGGTCTCGCGTTACCCCCACCACCTATTGATGGATTAGTTACCCACTTTTATACTACAATCAGTGGCTGAGTGTACCCGAACACCATTTTTGTTTTTTATGATGTTTGAAAGGCTTAAGGATTTGGCAGAGGCTGAGTGTACCCGGCCGCCATTTTGTTTTTTGATCGCCGCCATTTTATTATGATGGTATCTCGACCTTTTTCTTCTCGTTCAGCGCCAGATTGTGAGGCTGAGTCTACCCGGGCGCCATTTCGTTTTTGATCGTCGCCATTTTTATTATGAGGGTCTCGCGACCTTTTCCTTTTCGTTCACCACCATATTGGTCACGTGACTTATGGGATTGGCAGAGGATGAGTGTACCCGACCGCCATTTTCTTTTTTTGATCGTCGGCATATTATTATGATGGTCTCGCGACCTTTTCTTTTCGCTCTGCGCCATATCTCGTGATTTGCGGGTTTAGTGGCGTGTGCCAAGCCGCACTTTTTGTTGGTTTTTTAACACCACAAGTTTATTACGAGGGTCTCGCGATCTTCCTCTTTTCGTTAGCCGTCAATTTATTATGAGGGTCTCGCGATCCCATTCTTTTCGTTAGCCACCATTTTTGTTTTCAAGGGTGTCGCGGTCCTTTTCTTTTCGTTCGTTACCATTTTATTGCGATTCTCGGTATAAACAAACTTAGAGATAAATAGATTTGTTACTATGTAGACCTTTTTAATCTCTCTTATCTTTTAATAATTTCGACTTTGACCCTTATTCCCTCTGTTTTTAACTTTTAGTGTAAACCAAAGGATGGTTAGGGATTAAGGGATAAAGGGATAAAGGATTGAATTTTGATCAGACAATATCTAAAACATAAACACTGATATTGGTCTCAATTATCATCTTTATCAGTTAAATCTTTCGGTCGAAGTGAAGAAACTTTGAACCAATAATAAATTACTTATAGGATTAGGATAAGTGACGTCATTAATTTCTTTTACCTGATTTATTCACTTAGCAACCTTCCTAGCTGTTACGTAACCTTCATCAATCCAATGAAATACTTACGTTATAGACGCGGATTGTGTCAGGCCACCATTTTGATCGTATAATCGTGTAAACAATCTAATTTGAACTTTAATCTTGTAGAGCATTGCAATCTCCCCTATCTTTAAAGTCTTTAGACTTTGAACTGTAATCCTCTTTCTTTTAATTCTTAATTTAAGTGTAAACAATATATTTTGTACTTTAATCATACAACTAAAGCATAAAATAGGATATTTATTTTTTAATCTCTTCATGAAATTTAAAGGTATATTATGTTTCGAACACTGGTCACATATAATAAATAAAATACGACACATTACAAAAGAAAACAATTTATTTTATTTGAATATGATACATACATTTTTTTAAAAAAATAAATGTTAGATCGTCTTTATTTTGTATTCGTCCATTGTAAATTAAAGAAATTATTTCATTGCAGTTGTTGAAAGCATCGATATCTTCAGGTGACATCTTAAAACGTGTAGGGAGGAATATTCTGAGGGAGTTGCCATGGCCCTTTAACGTAGCGACTAACGCAATTCCAAACTTCGTTTTTATATGCTCCAACTCTCCGATGATGTATGGCCGTCCAATTTCTATATCAATCAATTTATGCACTAGACGAGGATCATCATTTAGTTGTTTTAAGACTGCTGAAAGAATGCATAAAATCTTTGCTAGATCTAAAAACAAAACAATTTAAATAAACATTGATTAGTTTTACATAAAAAGAGTTTACAGTTTTATTTAAAAATAAGGTATAATTAAAAGACTAGATATACTTACGATATCATGATGATGGAGATGAAATATACTCCGGTCGGATGATAGAGCAAAAGTGAAACTTAAGCAGCAGTTTGGTATTAAATTAGTAAAGCTGGAGATTGTATTGCGCATGCGCTTCCCTCTTCATCTGACCCATTCCATCATCCCCTCTCCCTATTTCCTCCAAACTCGCTCATCTATTTTCAAATCATCAATTTATGTTCTAATCCCTTTGATTAATGTAAACAAGGGACTTTGAACTTGTATAATCCCTAAAGCATAAACAAACTGAGAGATAAACAGATCCATTACTAGGTAGGAATTTTTAATTTTTCTTTTGTTTTAATACTTTAAACTTTGAACTATAATGTTATCTCTGTCTTTTCTTTGCAAGTAAACATATCTATAATCCCCTATTTATTGTTAAATTTTATGTATAAACAAGATGGGTACTTTGAACTGGTAAATCCTATAACGTATACGATGATAGAGTTATATCTTTTAATCCATTCGATGATAGTAAACAAGGGACTTTGAACTTGTATAATCACTAAAAAGTAAATAAATCAGGTGGTAAATAGGCCCGTACATGTGGATTCTTTCTCATTCTTCGTTCCAGCGTACATTATTAAACATCACCTCCGGGAGACGTGTAAGTCGATTTATTTAAATTTCTTGAAGTGATTTCCTTTCTTTTTTCTTCTATATTAATTTTTTTTCATAGTTTAATATCATAAAAGGTTTTTTTATTATCGATTTATTTTATTTTTCCTTATTTGATATTTTTTAATAGGTAGAATCATAATTTTTTATTGTCAATTAGAAGTTGTTTTTAATTTGTTTTTTTCTTATTGATATTTAAAAAAAAATAGAATAGAGACAGTTTTCTGTTTGAGTCTTTCTTCTTTTTCTTTTTGATCTAGTTGTTTTTAATTTCTTTGTTCTCCTCTACTGGTATTTAAAAATATAGAATTTCTTTTATTTCATTCATTTTAAAAAATTTGTTTATCGTTTAATTTCTTTATATATTTTTTCTAACAATTATGTCTGATAATAACAAGTGTCAGTATTGTAAAAGAGTCTTTAGTAGAGAGTATCATAAAGTTCGCCATGAAAATTGGTGTCGAACTACACTGACACAACGCACATGCATTTCATGTGGAGAGATTTTTAATTTTGAAAAGCAATGCCTGAAGCATGTAGCTCGTTGTCGGAGAGAAACACCCCTCGTCATGACAAAGCGTAGGCGGCTAGAGCCGCATCTCTATACGAGATTGAAACTGCGTTCGGAGGAGATCTCAAGACTTTTTATCTGCCGTGTTCAGAACCAATCGATGCAGTGGAATTTCTCTGTCACCAGACTGATACCTTACATCGATTGGTTTCCGAGTTTTTGGCGGAATCTGACGCTCCATTAAAATTTAATTTGGTCCCACGTATGAGAACGTTAAAGGAGAGACGTGTGATCGTGCTTTCAAAAGCAAAAACAAAGCTGTCTACGACATCTCTTCCATTGTAGATCGTCTCAGTGGAATGTATTCCAAGATGGTTACTGAGATGGAAGAGTTGGCCATGAAGGGGAGCAGCTGGTTTCTTAAAAGTCTTGATGGTCTTCTCCTAAGAGTCAACCGATTTCGGCCTCTAGGTGCCTCCAGCTATATCAAGCTTCCTCCAAACCAAGCAGCAAGAAAAGCAATTATAAATGTTAAAAATAATGACCAGAGGTGTTTCCAATATGCTATATTGTCACACCTCATTGATGGGGTTCATCCAGAACGCGTGGACAAATATAGGAATCTCCAGCATAGATATAATTTTGACTCATTTTCTTTCCCACTCCTCTTCAAGAGGTGAAAAAATTTGAGCGCCACAACAACATCAGTGTAAATGTTTTCTCTGTTGGAGAGTCAGGAGACATTTATCCCCTGAAAGTGGTTAAGCAGGAGAAGGCCGATCACCGTGATCTCCTTCTCCTTACAAGTGAAGGTGGGCGAAGCCATTATACTTATATAAAAGATTTTAATAAATTAGTGGCTTCGCAGATCTCGGGGTCACCACAGCGGGAGACGTGTCTGTAAGCGATGTCTCACCCATTTCAATTTAGAAGGGAGAAACATCGCCGAGCGAGTGAGAGAGCATATGGAGTATTGTGGAGTAAATAAACCAACCAGGATTGTTCTTCCGCCCTTTGACGACAAAGGAGATCCTCAAACATTATCATTTATTAACATTCAACGACAAGTAAGGATTCCCTTTGTCGTCTATGCAGATTTTGAATCTATATTAGAAAAGATTCAGCCAGGAGAGTCAACATCCTTACAAAGTATTCCCTACCAGAGGCATCTTCCGATGAGTTTTTGCATTTATGTCAAAGTATCAGGAGATATTCCCAGTCACGTCCTGCCCACAGGTTTTCCAATTGAACCCTATATCTACGCAGGTGAGGATGCAGCTTCAAAGTAGGGCGTTATGAAGGACCATTTTAGGTGATAGTTGTTTTAACTGCACCTTCCTCAAATTTTAAGCTATGAAGTAATTAAATCCAAGTCTAGGTTTTAAGTGTTAGTTAGAGAGAAAATAATATTGAGAGAAATAATATATTAAAATAAAGTAAAATAACTGGTGGAGGGGGGAGGCCGTAAAGAGTACAATAATGTTAGTTAGGTTAAGTAAAATTTAGATATGGCGAAAAAATAGTATATTGGTGAGATGTGAATATTATGTGGTGAGGGACGCCATTTGTGTTTGTAGATGACACAGAAATGTTCTTACTTGTGTTACTAGGTACTTGAATTCTACCCCATATTGTATGGGTCACCTGCTAGATGGTGTGCCGCTCCTGCTCAACGGAGAAAGGTGACCAGTCTCTGCGCTCGTTACCGACTTCTTAGCCAGACATCACTTAGTTAGCCGTAGTACCAAAAAGAAGACCGTCTGTACACTCAACAGCACGCCACCCGTCCGGCGTTCGCTATCTTGGCTTCTAATTCTCCGCTTACTTCCTAGGTGGTGCTGGGGTTACGTGGATATCATAGTTGCATATGGCGCCCAGCCTCTAGTCCTTATGAATATACATTCCAGCGATATAACAAACTAAAAGAATGATACTCCCGTGGACTGACAATAGTAATTCGGGAGCACAATGTTGTCACCATTGAAAGTCTCGAGAAGCCATAGAGGACTGTTCACATTGAACAATTAAAGCTCCCTGTGACAGAACCGAGAACTAGTGTGTCCTCAGTTCAGCATACAGTGATAATTGTACACATAATACTGTATTTCTTTCTTATTCTAAGATGTAAATTAGTTTTGGGAGCTTGTTTTAATTGTATTTGTATTCAATGTAAAATGTAAGTGCTTTATTCAATCTTATATATCTCTAAATACCATTTTTTTGTAATTTATGTAATTAATATGTAAAAAAAATTCTGTAAATTACTAATAGGATTACTTTTTATTCCAGATGGGCATAAGCTAACTAACATTTAGTTAATTACTAACAAACTAATAACTAAATAATTGCCAGAATAAGTTCCCCTAAAAAATTGGAACTAATTTAACTTTAATATTTAGTTTAGCTACCGCTAAATCTTACAACTAAATTAGTTGTTAGTTGTCCAATTCACCACTTATTCTGGGGAAGCACAGACACCAACGAGTGGGAGAGGGCGAAGCAACCTTTGTTACAAGAGCAAGGGGCGAGGTTTTAGATATTACGCTAGCCTCAAGTCGAATTAAAAGCCTTTGTAAAGAATGGAGGGTCACCTCAGACATAACACTGTCTGACCGTAGGTTGATCTCATTTAAGATTATAGCTGAGAAACCTCTAGTGATAGTGAAGAGAAACCCGAGAAATACAGACTGGGGTCTTTGCAGAGAGAGGCTGGAAGGTGATTCACCTTATACGGCGGAAAGACTTTCCAGATCACAGCTAGAAATTGGATCTAGCCTACTTGAAAGAATGGTCATGTCAGCCTACGAGGAGGCTTGTCCATTGAAAAAGGAGTCTAGTAAAAAAGTCAGATGATGTTCAATTGAATTGACTAAACTACAAAAAGACACAAGAAAAGCCTATAATAAAGCTTATAAAACAAAACTAGAGATGGACTGGAATGTATACCGGGCTGCCTCTAATAACTATAAAAGAAAATTAAGAAGACTTAAACGAGATGGCTGGCGCATGTTCTGAAGCAACATTGAAAGCACGCCGGAAGCCTATCGTTTAATTAAGTTGTTGGGAAGAAATGGTTAACAGCTATTAAGTGCACTAAGGAAACCAGGTGGAAAGTGGACCTCCAGCCTAGAGGAAACCTTGTCCCATTTAATGGAGACACACTTTCCAGGTTTCCAGCACAGAACATAAGACAATCCTCCAACCATGGATTCCCTCAGAGGCTAATGAAGAGGATCGGGCATTGGCGGCGTCTATCGTTACGGATGTGGCCATTAAGTGGGCTATGGAAGAGCTCAAGCCTTATAAGGCCCCAGGAACGGACGGTATTCTCCCATGTATGCTCAATGAAGGTCTTAATATCCTACTACCTCGGATTAGGGCTCTTCTTACAGCCCCTCTATCACTGGGATATATTCCAGAGACTTGGAGGAAATCATTAATAGCTTTCATTCCTAAGATTGGGAAGGAGGATTATAGTGTCGCTAATGCGTATTGACCTATTTGTTTATCATCCTTCCTATTTAAGATCCTGGTGAAGTTGGTGGGAGTTTTCCTTACAAGCAAGGTGCTACCAATCAACCCCCTTCATCCAAGACAGCACACATACCTCCATGGAAAATCGACTGAGACTGAACTCGTTGGTAGGGAGAATTGAAAAGGCCTTATCACATAAGGAGTCCGCTTTAGGACTATTTTTCGATGTAGCAGGGGAATTTGACAAAACAAGGCCTGAGGCAGTCTGTAAATCCTTATTAGACATTGCGATTATTAGCTGGGTCAGATTTGTTCTTAATAATAGAATAATTGTAGTTTTGGAAGACGGTACTAGGCTACAGGCGCAGGCAGTAATTGATTGCCCTCAGGGCAGATGCATCTCACCGTTGCTATGGTGCCTAGTTATGGATAGCCTATTGAGAAAACTTGAGGATGCTGGGATATTCGCGCAAGTTTTTGCTGACGATAGAGTGATTCTCATTAGTGGAAAATTCGTGAGTACTATCATGGAACTAATGCAAAGTCGCATGTAACGTAGTACAGACATGCTGTACTGAAATGAAGCTTTCAGTAAACCCATCAAAGACAGAGTTGATTCTATTACCAGGATGCGGATATTGAGTACATTTCAAACCCCGATTTTCTTTGGCAATCAACTCCAATTAAGCCAAAATTTCAAATACTTCGGAATTAGTTTGGATCCAAAATTGAAATGGGAATCTCATTTGGCAGAAATTAAAAAAAAAATTAGTGCTGCCTTTTGGCAAGTAAGGCGCTGTTGGCACTACATGAGGTTTCATCCCAAAGGTTATGCATTGGGTTTACACAGCGATAATAAGACCGAGAATTCACTATGGAAGTATTGTGTGGTGAACAGCCCTGCAAAGGGCTTCCCATTTGCGAATGGCCAGTAAAATCTAAAGGATGGCCAATATTGGTATAACTGGAGCATTTCGAGAACACCTACTGAGGCATTAGAAGTCCTCCTTTCCTTAATACCACTCCACTTATCGATTTAAGGGGAAGCGGTATTAGCCTATATAAGAATGAAAGAAAGTGGACAGAGACAGGAGAAGTTACTGGTTATGCGACAATAGCTAAAGTGGTGGAATGTGAGTTATCAATACTACAGTAGTGCTCACCACTTCTAGATAAAACACCCGCTCTAGACACCAAGCTTCGTTACCTACACCAAAGTTAGAGAATTGGGTACAGGATTTAGTGGAAACCCCCGGAGATTATCTGCTCAGTTTCACTGATGGATTGAGAATGGATTCGACAGGACTAACGGGGACAGCGGTTTACATAGAAGAATTAGACATAGAACTAAGCTTCCCACTAAGCAAGTACTCGACTGTCTTGCAGGCAGAAGTGTTTGCCATCTTGTCAGCAGCTTTATGCCCTGAATTCACTAGCTGTGAAAGGACTGGCATTACCACTTGATTTGATGATATCCGGCCTTCAAGTCCAATGTGCTGAATACCGTCGCCCCACTTAACCTGTCCAAAATGTCTTCAATCTGGGGATTGGATACTTTTCGTCAATGGTATTCTTGTTCAGCTTCCTGTAATCTATTACCACTCTGTACTTTTCAGTAGTTTCACCGCACTCCTTTTTTTAACCGCCCATAATGGACTATTGTATGGGGATGTACTATCAATAATGATTCCCTGTCGTTTTAAACTTATGAGTTCCTCCCGGATGTGGTGACGTAGTGCCTGTGGGTATCTCCTTTCCTTTACATATGTTACCCTCTCCTGCTTCAGTGGGATCTCATGTACAGTCTTCCCGGTAGCTCCGAGGATATCCCCTTCTGTAAAAAAAATATCTTGGTATTCCCTCTTGAGTCGTTGTCTCCAGTCCTCAGCTTGATTGATTGCCCCAATTCGTGCACCCTCATTCCTCTGTTGTTGACGACATTTGTAGGTTTTGCCTCCTATCTTAATCTTCCATTTTCCCTTGTTACTCTTAATCCAAGCACCCACCTTCCCTAGCACACACCCCACAATTACTTTATATTCTCTCGGCATGGTCTTTACAACATGTACATTCAAGATGCCCTTACTAAATCCCCAATGGTTCAAGCCTATTTCCGCCTCCCCCTCTACCTCACAAGGGCTGCACCCACCCCCTGACACACTAAACCTACACTGACATACTTGAATCCGGTGTGCTCTCTCTCCACTACACAACTTCTCCACAGCCTCTCGGCTCATGATAGTACTGGAACTACCA
>NW_027109595.1:135927-138080 GCF_000696795.3 Halyomorpha halys
CCCGTCAGGGTTGCCACTCTGTGGTCAATTCCTGACTCTTCCTCCATCGGCGCCACCTCCTCCCATTCTCTATCCACCAATATCCCCTCCAGTTAACTAGAGAAGGCTCTCCAGTTCGCCGATCGGGTCACAAAGCCCCTTTCCTCCTCTAGGGCTCCGCCTTCCTCCTCCACTACACTGAAGGCTATGACCCGGTGGTCGGAGCTCGTGTCAGACCGTAGGGCCCAGTCAGCTATTCGCCTCGCCATAGGAGCCGTGGCCAGTGTCATGTCTATCCAACTCTGGCCCCTCGCACCCACGAATGTGAGGCCGGAGGGCTCATTCATAACGACGAGCTGACACCTAGCCACGCTCTCTTCCATCAGTCTCCCTCTGGCGTCTGTGCTAACCGAACCCCAGGCCGTGCTCCTCGAGTTGGTGTCGGAACAGACTATCGCATTACAGTACTTGAGTACGACAGCCTCCACAGCAGCGATACTAACGTTGATGTCTTCGTTGTTCCTTCTGGGCGGCATGTACGACGAAACAAGGGCGAAGGAGATCCTTCCCCACCTCACATAACATGCCGCCTGATCTGCCGTGGTGAATTGCTTCAGTAACTCCTCCCTTACATGTTCCCGTAACGCCTGTGGATACCGCCGTTCCTTCACATACGTTACTTTCTCTTGCTTTAAAAGTATTTCGTGCACCGTCTCTCCCGTTGCGCCCAGCACATCTCCGTCCTTAAAAAAAATGTTCGAATATTCGCGAATGACTCTAGTTCTCCAATCCTCTTCCCTGTTAATCGCTCCCACCCTCATGCTCTTATCCCTTTCTAGGCCCTGGCATTCGAATTGCTTTTTCCCAATTTTTATGTTCCAGCGCCCCGCTTTGTTCTTAATCTGCGCTCCCGCCTTTCCCAGTAGATCACACCCTAAAATTACTTCATAGTATCTCGGCATTTTGTTTACTACACGAACAGTAAGCTTGTGTCCACTTACCCCCCATCTATTTAACCCCATCCTCGACTCTCCTAACACGCTACAGAGTCCACCCAAGGTGATTAGTTTGCAACTACATACCTGTACCTGGGGTGTCTCCTCTTGGCCTCTCCATCTTCTCAACGCCTCCTGGCTCAGGATGGTGTTAGAGCTCCCACTGTCGATGAGACATCTCACTCCTCCCACGCTGATGATAGGCAGGCCGCCCTGCTTCCCTTTGATGCTGTAGTTCACTAATATGCGGCCGCCTCTCCTCACATGTCGACATGGCTTCTTCTCCTCTGAGACGCCCGCCTCCATCTCTGTCTGGGATCTTTCCGTGTGTCCACCCGTCTAGTATGCCCTTCCTCCAACTCGGACTCTGATGCCTCGAAAGTTCCTGGCGACTCCGTGGTTGATCCTCCCGATCTTATCACCCTGTTCTTCCTTACTCGCCGAGGTTCGCTTCTCTCCTCTTGTATATATAAGGGCACCAGGTGTCCGATCTTGCCGCAACCGTGGCATTTTCGGTCTTCTCTTCTTCCGTTACTCCTGTGTTTTCCCTGATTCACTCTATTCTCCTGGTATCTCGCCCTGTCTCTTCCGCTATCTCTATTTGCCCGCCTTCTCCCAAAATTTTGAATGTTCCTCGGCCGATTGTACTCCACCCGCATCCACCTCTTCCACTTCCATGCGGGCTTCCTCCTCTCGGGCACTTGAGTCCATTAGTTCTTGTGCACACTCAACGAAGGATCGCTCCCTCGGCAGGCCCTCCCTTTTTCCCAGTTCTTTAGCTAACTGGACCTTTAGTATGCCCGATAGAACTGCATTCGGCCCTCTACTTGGTCTGCCGCCATCATTTCACTTAATTTGTCCGCAATACGGTTGTACCTCGCTAGTAGCTCGCCAGCATACTGTCCACTCGACTGCTTAGGCCTCTTCGTTTCCCTAAACATCATGAAAATATCTTCTTTTGGGGCCCATCGCCCTCCTCCGAATGCTTTCTTCATCCTCACTTTGACTACGTCCCAGGGACGTAAGGGGGTCTCCTCGTCTGCCTGGATCTGATTAAGAATGCTGCGTTTCACCCTACAGACGACCGCTGCCCTCAATGCTTCGGCATCATCGCTATCTAATATACTTTCGTTTGTCTTGGCGACAATACGAGCTATTAGTCTGTCCCCTCCTTTAAGG
>NW_027109595.1:141010-147380 GCF_000696795.3 Halyomorpha halys
GAACAGTAAGCTTGTGTCCACTTACCCCCCATCTATTTAACCCCATCCTCGACTCTCCTAACACGCTACAGAGTCCACCCAAGGTGATTAGTTTGCAACTACATACCTGTACCTGGGGTGTCTCCTCTTGGCCACTCCATCTTCTCAACGCCTCCTGGATGGTGGATGGTGTTAGAGCTCCCACTGTCGATGAGACATCTCACTCCTCCCACGCTGATGATAGGCAGGCCGCCCTGCTTCCCTTTGATGCTGTAGTTCACTAATATGCGGCCGCCTCTCCTCACATGTCGACATGGCTTCTTCTCCTCTGAGACGCCCGCCTCCATCTCTGTCTGGGATCTTTCCGTGTGTCCACCCGTCTAGTATGCCCTTCCTCCAACTCGGACTCTGATGCCTCGAAAGTTCCTGGCGACTCCGTGGTTGATCCTCCCGATCTTATCACCCTGTTCTTCCTTACTCGCCGAGGTTCGCTTCTCTCCTCTTGTATATATAAGGGCACCAGGTGTCCGATCTTGCCGCAACCGTGGCATTTTCGGTCTTCTCTTCTTCCGTTACTCCTGTGTTTTCCCTGATTCACTCTATTCTCCTGGTATCTCGCCCTGTCTCTTCCGCTATCTCTATTTGCCCGCCTTCTCCCAAAATTTTGAATGTTCCTCGGCCGATTGTACTCCACCCGCATCCACCTCTTCCACTTCCATGCGGGCTTCCTCCTCTCGGGCACTTGAGTCCATTAGTTCTTGTGCACACTCAACGAAGGATCGCTCCCTCGGCAGGCCCTCCCTTTTTCCCAGTTCTTTAGCTAACTGGACCTTTAGTATGCCCGATAGAACTGCATTCGGCCCTCTACTTGGTCTGCCGCCATCATTTCACTTAATTTGTCCGCAATACGGTTGTACCTCGCTAGTAGCTCGCCAGCATACTGTCCACTCGACTGCTTAGGCCTCTTCGTTTCCCTAAACATCATGAAAATATCTTCTTTTGGGGCCCATCGCCCTCCTCCGAATGCTTTCTTCATCCTCACTTTGACTACGTCCCAGGGACGTAAGGGGGTCTCCTCGTCTGCCTGGATCTGATTAAGAATGCTGCGTTTCACCCTACAGACGACCGCTGCCCTCAATGCTTCGGCATCATCGCTATCTAATATACTTTCGTTTGTCTTGGCGACAATACGAGCTATTAGTCTGTCCCCTCCTTTAAGGAAATGATTCAATTCTCCCGTCTCACCAGTGAATCGTTCCAGGTCGGAAACAGCTTTCATCAGGTCTTGAGTCGTCGCCGTGCGGACCTTGACCCATTCTAAGGTGGTCGCATGAGCTCCTGCCAATGAGACTTCCGGTAGCGGGGCCAGCTCCGGTGGTTGGTTAACTACTTCAGGGAGTAGTGGAATGTTTTCGACTGGAGGTGGTTGGTTTCCCACGTTAAAATTGTCCAGGTTAAGTACGCCCGGTCTTACTATGCCATTAGACGTCATCGTAAAATAATAAAAAAAAAAGAGAATTCAACTGACTAAAAAAAAATTAGAATGAAAAAAAACGGGATTCTTCTTATTAATAAATTCTTATCAAAAATTGATCCGGTAATCCGTGATCCCGGGTTTCGGCACCAGATACGAGATAGCGGGTTATAAAATAAAAAAAAAAGGAAAGAAGGAACAAGAAAACACACTCACGGTTGCTGGTAATAGACTGCTTTATTCTATCAGTAATCCTACATTTATAGATTCTCGAGTTGTTGACAGAGGGAGTTAGGTATTAAGATTTATACTACACAGTCTGTAAATATAACTTATATACAGAACTTATGGTGAAACTACCTAAATGTATATGGTAGTAATAGATTAGAGGAAGCGAGAGTACTGTAGATGAAAAGTATCCGATTCCCAGATTTGAAGACATTTTGGACAGGCTAGGCGGAGCTACGGTATTTAGCACTTTAGACTTGAAGGCTGGATATGATCAAATTAAAATGCCTTCGAAGGATCAACATAAGATCATTTACATTTGCGAGAGGACATTATGAATTTACAAGGATGCCATTTGGTCTCAAAAATGCTCCTATGACCTTCTAGCGCCTGATGGACAGGTTTTTGCGGGGAATTGACGAATCTGTTTGTCAGATTTATATGGACGATCTTCTAGTAAGAACGAAGAAGAACACGTGCAGCATTTACACTGCGTATTCCAGAGAATTAGGCGATATGGGCTCATATTATCAAGAGAGAAATCATAGTTGGGGCAGGAATAAATACATTTTTTGGGCCACACGACTCCTTTCCAGGGAAGGAGTTAAACCTGACGCAGATAAAGTCGCAGGTATACGGAAGACGACAGTGCCTAGGGATGTAAAAGTAGTTCGAAGATTGATGGGAACTTCGAATTATTACAGGAGATTTGTGCCAGAAATGGTTGAGTACCTCGTCCCACTCAACAGCCTCCTGAAGAAAGGCAGGAAGTTGATCATCACTCCGATGGTAGAAGACAATATCAGGCGGTGCATGGAGAAGCTGCAGCAGGAACCGGTGCTTACTTTCCCAGACTTCACTCGGCAATTTACTAACACAAAGCTCTGTGGAAGACCAATAGATATGGAGGAAGTTGAGGACATCATCAATGGCAAGAGGCGGCAGATTATATGGAAGATGAGGACCACTGGATTGCTCAAGGTTGAGTGTAGCAAATATGGGTGGAGCAGTACACGATGATTTGGTCACAACCAGGGGTGAAGAATGACCAGATCTCTAGAACGTTGAATAATGCTTCAAAGCCTGGCGAAAAGTGTCACCTGTACGTTGGGAATGAAACCATTTGAGAGAAGATCAAGAGGCTATGGCGTGATGAACATATAGGAATGAACAGGACATTCGCCTGATGCAATCTGGAGGTGGAAACCCTTCGGGAGGATGAACGCCAGAGAGGTGACTGTAGCATATCATCAGAGCAAAACAAATCACCGATCGATAATTTTACATGGAGAGGATATAAATGGATAACCATGATTGACATTTTCAGCAAGGCGGCAATGGCGCAATAGGTGCAGGACAAGTTATCGGAAGCAGTGTTGACAGCTCTCCGATTGTGGTTCCAATTCTTCGGAGTTCCAGAGCGCATCGCATCGGACGAAGGTAGAGAGTTCGACAATGCCAGGATTAGAACTGAAATGAAGGACCTTCATGTGACATGGCACCTCAACACGCCAGGACACCCCAAGAGTAGGCATAGAGGCATAGAGCGGCTTCATGGCACGTTGAGTGACCATCTTCGCTTATTTCAAATTGATAAGGGATTGGAACCGAATGTAGCAATGCATATAATCATTTCGTACACACCGTTACGGGGTTTTCACCATTTTAGATCCTATTTGGGCTTCGAGGACACCGTCGGTACTATAAGGGCACGGCAATGGATGGGGAGGAGATAAACAACAACCATGTTGCTCGAAGAAAGTTATGGGAAAGGCATGAGGAAGAATGGAAAAGGAAAAAACCAGGGGGGTTGCGCGGGAGAATTTAAAGGTCACAGACATAATGAGAGCGATCAAAATCGGAACTATCGTTTACAGAAAGTTCGGGTCTGACAGAGGTAAGGAGATACAGTGATGCGAGGGTCTATTCAGGATGATAATTATAAGGGAGCACAATATTGTTACAACAGAAAGTATCAGAGAACCCAGAAAGAGGAGAACTGTTCATATTGAAGAATTAAAATTTCCGGCAACGACAATATAAAGTATTCTCATATTATATTGAATTACAGAAAAATTAGTTACTTATTCTATTTATTGTTTTTGTTTTTAGATTGTTATTGATTTTTGTAAATAATTTATTTTTCACTCTAACTTGTTCATTGATTGTATGAATTTTTTCATTTTATTATTAGGTTTAAATTATGTATTTAGTGTTTATTTAAGGGAGCTTGTGAGTTTTTACAATGATATGTATATAGGAATTATTTTTTTATTAGGAATTAGTTTTTCTTTATTGTTTTTGTATTTTGTTATTATATTATATAGTATTAGTTTACGAAGATTGTTCTTAAACTGGTGTGGGGGTTATGGTATGACTAAGCTGTTATTTCGATGTCAGCTGACTGGGGGGATCGGCTGATCGAATATATATAAGAGATGTACCAAACATAATAAAGCCAGTATGTTACAGCAGTTAAAACGTGTTAGATCTTATTCCTTCTTCTCTTTTTTTTTTATTTTGTCTTCGTCGACACTTAACTTTATATATATATATATATATGTACGTACGTACGTATGTGTAATGAATGGGCCTAGGCCTGCTCTCCTTTGGCGAAATCCTGCCTACGCCCATGAATAGGTAGAGTATTTTCGTGAATCACCTTACTATTATTACACACTAAATACAATTATTCATTAACATCTGGTGCAAAATAAAAGTAGTTTAAATTTCTTACATGATTTGTATATTAATTTTAATTTTCGGCAAATCCGCAATGCCGCTATAAAAATAATCCAGAAACCAAACGTTCAAAAGGGATGTTTTCACGGGGAAAAAAATGTTTATGTTACATGATCCGAATTTAAGGTTTACTACTTCGCCAGCCGGTTTCATAACGAAAATAAAAATAAAAGTTGAATCGTTCATACCTAAAATCTAGGGAGTTTGTGAAAATAAACATTCAATACAAAATTAAATCAGTCAAAAATTCAAACAAAATTCTTCTATTGAATTTAAATTTCGGCCGATAGAGCAGCGATCAGCGATCAGCGATCAGCGATGCCGCTAGAGCGCAAAATATATAAAGTCGGTTAATTCATCAATCTCTCAAAATTATAACAAAACATCTTATAAATAAAATCTTCGATGTTATCGTAATGCAAAACTCATTTCTCTGAAGGAATTCCATAAAGATGGAACTTTTTAATTGTTATTGGTATAGGTTTATTAAAGTAGCCTTACCTATCAGTTGCTCATCGACTCTCAAACCCGAAGGAGACGAATTTACCTAGACTTGGGATCAGCTAAAACCTGTTATAGATCCAATTCTCCAGAAGATGTGAACAGTTCTGACCTTCAATTGGAAATGGAAGCGGACGACTCCGAGAGGGGGTATAGCAAACAAGGACTACTTCTGATGCAATATCTTATCATTTCAGCGGATAGCCATATATGGAAAGAGTAGAATATATAGTTTGTCTATTAAAATCCTCAATTTCTAACAAAAATTGTAAAAAGTTTCCTGTCGTATAGAGCCTGTCCGTCTATATATATACACAACCGGTCAGCTGTTCTCCTCGATCAGCAGATATGGACCTGTCAGCTGACAGTCCGTAACTTATACATATTATTATCATTGAAATATATTTAATATAGAAGGGAGTGGTAAAATATGGGTACATAAAATACATAAAGGAACAAAGCATTTATTTACATTTAATAGATTTGTGAATAATATAATATTAACGATTAAATGATCCAGTTAGAGGGTTTGCCATAAAATATTTTTAAATTTTATATGAATACTGTTAAAGTGAGATGTAAAAATTCATTTTTTATTTTATACATGTTGCTCTGTGGCAAACTGTGAATATATCGAATGTACGTTTGTAACGGTCATTCAGTCCGTAGGTTTCTATCAAGCTTTTGTGTGTGTTGTGTTTGTTCTCACTATAGTATGGTTGGAATGTTTTGGGATAAACGTGTCTCAGTTATGTAGGCTGTATCGATGAAGTTTGATTCAAGGAAAATTTTTAATTCATTTTTTTGAGATGATATACCATGAGCAAATCAGTTTAAATTTTTTTGTTTTCTTAATTCTGTACCCATTTACAAAAAATAAAAACTTAAGCATTAATGGAATAATATATTCGAACAAGAGCCAGGAAGAAAAAAAGGCAGTTATTTGATTACTTTAATGAAAACCATGTATAATTACTAGTCAAAACTGAGTCTGCCAAGTATAGGTAAGGGGAATAAAACATTGCGACTGTTTCAAAACCTCAAAAAACATTAATTTTTCATTCGGAGCTCTATATCTTAAAAACTACCAATTACACTAGAAAATTTAAAAGAACATTATTTAAAAAGTAAATTTTCTAAAATATTAGCCCTAATAGACCTATTTAAGTCCAATAGTTCTCGAGATATAACTTTTTTAAAGGCAACAAAAGGCACACAAGGTGCCTTTCTCGACGTACAACAAGCATTCGATAGAGTTTGGCATACAGGACTCCTTTATAAACTGAAAAGAGTTCTTCCCAGCACCTACTATCTAATCCTAAAGTCTTATTTAGAAGAGAGATACTTCCGGATTAGACAGGGCTCATCATTATCCTCATATTTCGCAGCAGAAGCTGGAGTTCCGCAGGGATCTATTTTAGCGCCATTATTATACACTTTGTATAC
>NW_027109596.1:0-1827 GCF_000696795.3 Halyomorpha halys
TGGCAACGATTAGTTCTTGATAAGACTGCTCAAATCTTTTCAAATAAATATAGCCCATTCAACAGGGAATTTTCCCTCATGGGGAAAATTCAAGGGGGGGATGCATGTAGGAACGTGATACTAACGCAGAAAGAAACATTTCGTATTCGAAAAAAAATAAAGAAGACTAGAGGCAACAATCTAATTAAATCGATCAAATAAATTCAGGAGAATCTTCGGATTTATATTATTAATGGTTGAACTACGAACCTCAGAATTATATCTATGGGAAAATTAGGACCTTAATAGATATAAAAATATAGCAGATTTATATGGATTTTCAAAAAAGATATTAGATGTAATTTTTTCGATTAAGACGCCTTATATACTCCCCCCCTCTATAATTAATTTTTATATGAGTTCTTTAAAAAAAATTACCGTCGAAAAATTAATTTTAACAAGTTTCAAGGACTACTAGTTTAATTATCAACAAGTAAATCATGCTATACTAACACTGTGTTCGCGTTTTTTTTTCTTCAAATTTTCACATCATTTTGAAAGTCAAAAAGTAGTATTAAATAAATCAATCAATCTTTGCCGAGAGTTTAAATATATGTTTGCTGTTTGCTTTCAAAGCTTGTTTGAATCCTTAAGGATGTTCTGCCTATTAGTGAAAGGGAGGTATTATCCTGTATAAGCTGACCTATGTGGCTTACTATGCCCTATAAAAATAAAAAATACTATCTTGATTAGTAACAATAAAAATATTTATCTTTATCAAAAACGTAATTAAAAAACATCCCGTGGAAAGGAAAAGTAGGGCTCTAAGAGATCCCAGCGCTTCTTTCCCAGCTAAGTCACTGGTATGGAGGGCCGGTGAAGACTGAGTGAGAGCGAATGTTATCTAGTTTTTCCAGAGAAAGGAAGCTAATATTACTTACTAAAGCGCAGCTCTAACAAGTTATGAGTGAGGAAAATTCATTAGAACGGCCCTCAAGGTATTTAATATGTCAGAACTCCAGTTTTGACTTATTTATTTCAATAATTAGTCTTATATTCTCATGTATTTGGGAATATATTATGGTAATATAAATAACAAATAAAATATACATATACATTTGTATTTATTATTTTTATTTTTTCTCTCAATTTTCTTTTTCTTTTTATATTTTGATAAAAAGTATTGAAAAGATACTGATAGAAGCAACATTACTTAAATGATGTTTAGGTTCTGTAGCAGGTTTCGAAACTAAACTAAACATACCAATCTTAAACATTTGAATAAATGTCTATTCACAGACATGCAATAAGTAAATCTAGCCAAGGTTGAGAAACTGCTTATTTCCAAGCTTGGCATATCATTACAGTACAATTTTTCTGAATCCAGTCATTCTCTGTAATTATGCAATTGATACGAATGGACATAAATATGAAAACAAAAGTGCATAATCTTAAAATAAATTACAAAACAGGTTGACATAACATATATTTAAAGATTATATCTTTTAAATAAAATTCCATTAAAAGGTAGTAAACTCAAGCACAAAAGTATATTTAAAACATCACACATTATTTAAATTTTGGATTATATATAATTTTAAACTATAAATTAAATATCATTTCTAAAATTATTTTCCCTTTTTCTTCGTCACTCGTTTAGGAACAATATCTACAAACATTCTGTAGCAGCCGTAGACTTTACTGTTCTTGACAACTGATATATCAGCTCGGTACTTGCCGTACACAAAGATAGGCACGATGTGGCTAATGTCTAGGTCCAGCTTTAGGTTTCTGACGGTGTAATTTTTCTATTACATACAAATAAAAATCAGAGTATTATTATTTAAT
>NW_027109597.1:0-786 GCF_000696795.3 Halyomorpha halys
AAGTGCCGGAGATAAGTTCTGTAATAGGGGTATACAAATTTATTTCTGATAAATATAACAACCATCATTATTCACTAAAATTTTGGATGTTTAGATAATAATGTGTAAACACATACATCCAAAGATTATGGCTACTTATTACTTTGTATAGTCCAATTTTTTATTACTTTAATGAAAACTATACGCAATTAAGAGTCAAAAATGATAACTCTGCTATTCATGCTCATTACACTTTCACTTTCAATATTTGTTTTTGGCTTACCTCCTTTATTAAATATAGAAATATCAGAATTAATATATATCTAAATATATACATATGTATTTAGTGCCCTTCCTTTGCCACATGGCCTTATAAGGGGTTGGGCTGGGTCCGCTGAGGGGTTAATAAAAATATAAAATAAAATAAAAAAAATATTCATTTAAGCGCTCTCATACTATTTCTAGAGTATAAAACCAAGCCGAAATTTAAAATCAATTGATTGTACATTGTCATTCCGAGTTTAATCTAAATCAGAGTGGTTTTAGATTTAGTGTTTAGATTTAAGTGTTTATCTTATTTGTTTTTAATTACACTATCCACTGCAATATTTTATAACAATTATTATTATTATTTTATAACAATTTAACAATAAGCCATGTTTTCCAACGATGCCCATATTTTACACCACACCTCGATAGCTTGGGACTAAGGCAAGATATCTCAAAAACCCTTGGAGACGATGATAAGGCAATAGAATTGGTGTTTCAGTTTTTGAAATCACAAAATTTACTGACAAAAATATAACT
>NW_027109597.1:2880-3203 GCF_000696795.3 Halyomorpha halys
ATTTGTATTAAATGACACAAACATTTTTACTGAGTTACGAGGTATCTCAACTTAAACGTCGATGTGCAGAGTGATGTAAAGCAGCTTAACCCACAAGCCTTAATTATAGTTTAAAAAATAATGTCATACAAAACTGAAAAGACAGGAAACTGCTCGTCGATTCCGACTATTACAACATTTACTAGGCAAACGGTCCAAACTTCCAATGCATTACAAAAGACTGATCTACTACATGACTATTATAAGGCCTATTTGGACATATGGAGTTGAGCTATGGGGCTCCACTAAACCATCTAATTCCTCTCGAATCCAATCCTTACAGT
>NW_027109598.1:0-1548 GCF_000696795.3 Halyomorpha halys
CCCACTGGACTGTCAGATTAAACAGAGATAACTTCAGTTTGCTGAATTGCTCTTAGCTGAACCCCTGAAATTTCACACCATTTTATCGTATATATGTTAACAATCTTTGCTAGCCCCACCGTGAATAGTACTGAAAATAAAAGAAATGAACTGCCGAATGTTGTTATTGTTATATTTTGAGTAATTGAACATAATAAAATAAAACATATACACACAAAAAAAGGTACAAAGCAAACTTAACTATTACAAAATTAAGTTAAGGCTGAACAACAGAAAAAAATGTCCTAATATCACCGTGGATGATGGATGGGGCCCCATCTGTCGGTAGGTTGTTTTTGTCCTCTTGGAGGTAGTCTAGGTTGCTCCCTGCAATCAAGTGATTAAGAAGTCGTAGATGGCCAGCAGTCTGGTTACTAAAGAGGTATTCATGATCTTTAGTTTAACATGTTAAATAGAAAAAGTTATGTTAAATGGAGAAATATTTCCTTCTTTTACCATGTTAAAACGATATAACGTATAACATGGTTGAGAGTCTGTTACTAGTTTTGCTAAATGGAGGATAACTACAGAGACCAGCTGAGCTCATCACAATTTTGTTTGTTGTGTTAGGTTACTTCCTCGTAGTTTGTGTATTAGTATTGTTTGAGTGTTTTTAAAACTAATAAAGCAATGGATGATAATGATAACAATGTAATGAAATTTGTCAATTAGCACTTCTTGAATTTCTTCTTCAAAAGTTAGAAGATCAACAAGGCACTGTGTAACCAAAATTTCACATAACTTTCACTTTTCCTTCAATTTAGGCATTTCGTAATAAATTATTTTAATCAAAACTTAGAAGTAAACAATTACGTGAAAGTTTGGAAGGAAAGGTTATAAAACAAGTTGCTCCAATAATTCGCTAGGATCTCTTATGCATAACATTTAACAGGACTGTAAATAGGGCTGCTCACAATCCTATGCTTAAAACATTTTACATTTAACACAACATAATGAATACGCCTTAAGATTGCGTCGTGAGAAGAGATACTTGAGCCGGTGTATGTGCATACAATGTGACGCTAAGGTGTCATATGTTTATCCGCAGTATATATATATATATATATATATATATATATCAACAACTGATAGTTGATTTGTTGTTTTTTATATCATATGTTAAATAATCGATTATCAAACATATGTTGTTAGCCACAAAAATGTTAGTATAATATTTTTATTTAAAACTTGTATCAAATTCTAAATTACACGAAGCACAAATCTATCTCTGCGTTAATTTTGTTTTTATTTTTAATAATTAATATGGAAAGATTTAAAGGTGAACTTAGTTCTCATAAAAAATAAGAAAAGTGAGGGACTCGTTCTTCTCCTGTATTCTTAAATTATAATAAATGATATAAAATTATTATAAATATTATTATGTATATAACTAGCAAAATAATTATATATTTTTGGATTTTTCTTTTTACTTGGTTTTTATTTCAAAAACATTTCTTGCAAGGGAGACTATCTACCCCTATGATTTCTTACTATTTTTATGCAATCTTC
>NW_027109599.1:0-362 GCF_000696795.3 Halyomorpha halys
CGTCTGAAAAGAAGATGGCCTCGAGATTTTCTCCTCTAGAAATGTTATTGGAGTTCTATCAGTGGGTAGATTCTCCACATGTTTTTATCATGTCAATATGTCATCTACAGCAAATTTACTTGTGTATATATGTGTATACAGTTGTAAATAACAATAAATAAATTATTAAAAAAAAAAAAATCATATTAAATGGGAATAATTAAACAAACACTTTCCCATATAAATTAATTTCTTTATAATATATACAATTCTAATTCCCTAAGTTAAATATCAAATTATGGAATTAAACTACACTAATTTTGGATTGGTTCTTGATATATACCCAGATGTAGTTATTTTTAATTTATTTTATTAATATAATT
>NW_027109599.1:3373-4366 GCF_000696795.3 Halyomorpha halys
TATTATGTGCTAAAATTATACATGATTTTGTTTTTATTATTTTTTCCCTTACATATTTTCATTTTTTTTCTAGCTTTCCATCGTTCTTTAGAGGAGTGTTTTATTTTTATTTTAAAATCTTCTCTATTTTTTCATCAAACATAACGCTAAATTATAGTCAAAAGTATAAAACTGATATCAAAATTTTAAATATAGCAAGAAATATACATACATAAAAATTCAACATGGTCGTCGACTATTATAATCAATTAAAATTTGTAAAAACACTCATATACACAATACATGCATACAAAAAAATAAAATAAAATAAATAAATACATTACGCTAAAAATAATAAATAAAAAAGTAATAATTCTAAATATATAAATAATATAAAAGTACTTATATATATTAAGATAATTTGTACCCTATACATTTACTGAAGAAATGAACTAGGTACAATTTAAAAGAGTCTTTAATTTCCTATAGAACTCATGAAAAGCCGTCAATTCGGGAATTCGAATGGAAGTTAGAGCGCTTCAGAAAATTTGGTCGTAACCTACCTATAACTAAATTACCTATGCACTAGAGAGTACGAGGGGCATTAATATTAATCGTTCGGATTATTTTCCAGCATACTGGAAGAATGGTTGCTACAATTGCAATGAAACAACCTTAAATGATATATTCTTAAATAATTCTAATGAAAAACGTTTAACTATTAATAAGTAATACAATTAAGTAATTAAGGCCCAGATTCTGGAGAGTAGTACAGGTGGAGTAGATGATGGTTGCTTCAGATAGCCCATATCCTCAATCTGATGGTCTGAAAAAGAAATTGAATCACATTACCCCAAGCATGGTTACCAGCCGGAGGAGGGGTAGGAGTTTCAATAGAACCTGTATAATCAAACCTTAAATTATATAGGGTTTTTTTTTTAAGCCCGATAGAACTTGAAATTGTAAAAAATAACACAAAAAATTAAATTGTAATCAAAATTTTTTTTTTATTCG
>NW_027109600.1:0-5709 GCF_000696795.3 Halyomorpha halys
CATATAATAGAAACTTTTTGTAGTAGATGTCCCTGAAGATGGCCGGATAGGCCGAAACGTTGGACGAATAAAAGAAATAAAGTTTTGAGACTATAATTGGATAGTATTTGAGTTATTTATTAAAGAATTACCAGTCTCAAGAAAATATTAAGATTATAAATAAATACAATGTTTATCAATTCTATTATTGATAATAATAATAATAATTTTTTCCCCTTCGTTTTTTTCTATAATTAACTTTATTGTTTCATATTCGAAATCAATTATTTATTTTATTAAATCTATAAACTGTTTTTGTTATTAAATTTTCTTTTTCTCTCTTCTAATGAATTATTATTTTTATTTATTCATTTTATCTTTTTTTTTATAACATTGTAAATAGTTAGGGGTATACACGAGACTATACTCCCACAATAATTGTTAAAAAAAATGTAACTAATATTAACCAGCCTATTTGGTATTAAATAGAAAAATAAATGAATATAATTAGAAATTTTTATTTCAAAAGAGGTTCAATAAAAAACTAATTTTCGTTTTCATAAAAAAGAAAAAGAAAATCATGAAGTTTTTATATTTCAATTTTTTTAAACAGTTTTATTTTTGATATTATTTTAGAAAAACACAATAAAGTTGAGCAGCACCTCTTTAAAAATAATGTGTTTCTCATTGTCTATCTATATAATCTTAATAGGAATACATTCATATAAAAACTTTTTTCCATAAATGAAAAAAAAAAAATAAGTTTTGGTATAAAATATTCATTACATTTATTATAATTTTTTTACTCAGAAAAAAAACACTAGTTAAAGAACACTTGATACAGGCCCACTAAATTATTATTTAAATATTTTAAATAGTATGTCCTCTGGAACTTATTTTTTATTATTGGTTATGAGTTAGGGTGGGGGACAAGGTCCAACCACCTGCAATTCTAAATTTAATAAAATATTTAAAAACTCTCTCAAGATTCTTGTCGTATCTAAGAGAACCGCTTGTTGAGCCTCTCTCAGCCTCTCAGCACGTGAAGTGGTAATTCGAGTCCATCCGTTCCTGCCACTGTTGACTTCAGGATCAGCCCATTTTTAGATATTATAATTGGCGTTACCGTTCAGATTCTTAGTAGTACAGCTAATTTAGTTCGGCCGCCAATTCCTGATGTTTCCGAAGCTTCTCACCGACACTTGAGCTAATTTTGTTATCGTTTGGAATGGCAATATCTATAATATTTGCTTTCCTGTCTATGAAGAGTATGTCTGGTCCATTATGGTGGACTGTGCGGTCAGTTATAATGAATTTATCTCAATACAGCTTGGTGAGATCCTTTTGAAGGAGGGGGTTTACCCAGTCTCATGAATTGGCTACCATTAATTGAGGAAAAACCTGGCGGTCGAGCGTGATTCCGACCAAATTATCTCCTTGCAAAACTGTTGGTCTAGTAACAGTACTTCCTTGTACGGATTTATTTTATTTATTTATTTTAAGTTGAAATACTTTATTTGATCCTGGATTCTAATTCCTCTTCTAGGCTTACGATTTAAATTCCAGATCTCAGGCGACTGGAATCTGTTATACACATGTCGGTCCTACGTGATTGCTGAGATTGTTGCTACTGATAATTATTCATTTCGAATTGAAAGCATTGAACATTCCTCCCTTCAGGTCCAATCAGGCATGGACATTATCTAGACTCGATCACAATGACTACGCTCTACATGGATAATTACAGTCTGCTCAGCACCGACCGATTGATGGTACACTTCAGGAGGTCGTTCGTTATAGGATCGTTCCGAGATGAGTGTCTCCTGGGATTTACGAGCGTACGGATGAGTGGTCCCGAACTACAAGGGTCGATAAAGGATGCGATTGATGACCCCGCGTGAGTTAAAAAATCGCTCTTTTCCTGAAACAAATTGGCCGCCCTGGGTCCCAGTGGACGCGGACGCAGTCACGATCGCCACCGTGGTCCAGGGACCCCAATATCTCAGACCGCACGTCCAATATCCCATGTTTTATTTTTATAGCTGAATTCACGAGTTCGTGATCGCAGTGCATTCGCCCGTAACTGGAGGAGCTAAAGCATAGAGGCTGCTTTGTATCATTTGATGAACAAATTGTGAAGTTATTCTGATCCTGGTCTACAATAAACAGTTAGGTCATTAGATTTGATTTTTCTCAGTATGACAAATCCATTGCGGAAAAAAAAAACGATGAATATTAATTATCCTAGAAAAAATAAATATTCCTTCATTAAATGAATAATATAATAAATTAAAAGCACTGTTTTAGTGTGAGCTATGTATCATCTACTATCATGGGCGTAGGCAGGATTTCACCTAGGGGGAGCAGACCTCAGACCATTACACAAAAACAAATATATATTTTATATTCATATATTCTATTCGGAAACTTTGGGTAAAAGAAAGCTACTTCATAAAATTTAGTTAATACTTTTTAATCTTTTACTAGCTATTATCATAATAAATTATTGAAAATCGAGCATAAACCTAATTATTGTACATAAATACATACAATACACATAATGCATACAAAAATAAAGGAGCCGATGAAGAGGTTGGGATTGCTGGCAAAAATATTAACCACCTCTTCTACAATGGTTTCCTTTTTTTGGTTTATTTTTAACAAAAATTCTGAAATTACTAAAATGACAATCTGTAAGTTATAATAGCATGAATGGAATCCAAAAGAAGGTTCTTCTTTATTCGTTTCCCCGATTATTTTTAGAGGGAAGTATATAAAGAATAATTGCGCTCATTGAATCTTACCTTCGACAGATATCCATCTTGTCCCTCAGGTGTGGTTGCGATCTTGTGAACCGTGAAGATGCCAACTCAATAATGTTACCTTCCTAATTATAGCATACTTCCAGAAAGAAATCATCTATCAAATAAGTTCATTATTTTCTTTATTTTTTTTCCTAGGGTCCAAATAATAAGGGGGGGGGGCGCGGGTCCTCTTCGCTACTCCTCTGCCTACGCTTATGTTTACTACAATCATTAGTATTATATCTATTAGATGATACTTTTGTTATGTTCATATTATAATATAATATTACATAAAAGGAAAGCTGTGAAAAGAATATTCACAACATATATATTATAAATGTACATTTTATGCATATTAAATATATATTATAGTCGTATAAGAATATCTGAGAGAATAAAGTATCAAAGAATATTTAGCCATGAACAGGGAATGGAAAATTATGGAAGATATATTTAGTTCGAGGAAAACCACTTGTTAGAACTTGTATATTCATGTTTACTTGAATGACGAATGAGCTGTTTGTTTTGTTTTTCAATCCTATTTTTTTGATATAAATGAATAAATTATAACTATTGTTAAAAAAAATATCAATAACTTTTCGTCATACTGAGGTTTATAAAGTTCTATAAATATATTCTAATCTCAATATCAGTTATTATTTATTGCTATAAAGAAAATATAACGATTTTTTTTTTTTTTGTGTATTTTTAATGAAAACGTTCGGTTTGAAGAGCACGGAAGAACGAACATTATATTTGAAAAATCATCAATCATTTAGTTTTCTAGAGTTTGGAGTTTTACAGAGTTCCTTGTAAAAATAATAGAAAAACCTACAATTAATTACAAACGGCCAAATTAATTCACCCTATTTTTTTCTTTATAATATTTTTACTTTCTGAATTTTATTATATAATTTAATCTGCATTTTCTACTATATCACTTTTGAGGTAATATAGTTAAAGTTAATGATAGTAAAATACAAAAATTTTAAAGGATATAATTTATTTTTAAAGAGAAAATGATTATAGGGACAAATGCAGATTTAATTGAACAGCGTTAAATTGACATTGGCATAATAGCCTGCAAAGTTTTATAAATAAATGTGAGGCCGAAACGTTGGACATATATGATTTAAGAAAGAAAAAAGAAGACTAGTTTGACATTTGTCGTTGTTAATATTGATATTTATAACAATAGTTTATTATTTATACATTGATTTTAGATGAAAAATTATAATATTAAAATAATTAGAAATATCAATAACTAATTTACCTCTGCGAAATCTCAGGCATTAAACATATTTATAATTTAAAACATATAAACATATTCTTCATTTCTTTAGTTTATTCTACATATAAGCAACATCATTCTCCTAAGTATAAACAATTAAATGTTATCAAGAAGGTCTATTTGAAATACACAATTGGTAAATCTGCACTTACTTTATAATTACTATCTTTAAGTAACAGTATGAAATTAATTAATATTATTTTAAAGTGAAGATTAAACATTTAAAAAGGTTCAGGCTTTTTGGATAACTATCGTTTTCATTAAAAAAACTACCAGTCTAGATGAAGATAGTAAAAATATAATAAAGAAAAAATTAGTAATGAAAAATATTCTAAAATCGAGTGTGTTCCCATTTTTTATTTAACTATTATAGGATATTTCCAAGAAGCTATCTTTTATTTTACGATTAGTAACATATTTTAAAATGAATTATACTTATCTTATTTTTATAAGTACTACTTAATTTTAGTAGAATTATAAATGATTTTAATAATTGATAATTATATATTACAAGAGGGGCGAACAATTATTATATGCGCGTGGTTTTATGATCCATTTTCTTTAAAACGTTAAAATAAAATTCTAATTCAGGAAATTTTTTTTTGAAGATTATTAGTCGACTATTTAAAATTAAAAAAAGATACACCAAAAATTTGTTGCTGTTATTATTTTAAAATTTGGCTTTATAAAACTGTTAACTCTATGAAACTAAATGATTGATACATTTTCAAATATAATGTTCATCCTTCCGTTCTGTTTAAACTAAAAGTTTTCATTAAAAAAAATAATAATTTGTTATATTTCCTTAAGTGTAGTAAATAATAATGATATTGAAAATAGAGTATATTTATAGAACATTATAAAAAATATTCAAGTAGTACCTTAGTATAAAAAATATTCAACTTCTATCCTAATTTTTGTCCCTTAATAATTTTTAATTATTTCCTGTAAGTTAACCTCTGCGTATAATTAGTTATTTCATTATTTAAAGTAATGAGAATATTTCTACTAGCTTATTTTATTTATTTATATAATTTTACAAACACCTAAAAAAAGATTATATAATAAACTAATATATAATTATCGTAATTTACATATTATGGTGGATTAGGTCTAGGTATATGCCCTTTTACTGGAAGTAAATCCCCTTTTAAAATATTTAAGTTTATAACGCAGTACCTACCGAAAACATGGAGCATCATTCCATATCGGAACTATCTTTGAATAGATTACGGCGAATGATGACGTCATTGATGACATCACTAGCGAAACCTCCTCTCTTCCCAGACTGGATTTATAAAAAGAGTCGGACCGCCTTCCCACGGCTAAGACAAGGAGGAGCGAGCGGGGTGAATGAGGGTCAGAGGTCAGCTCCAGGAATCTCCTCCATTCATAGCGACCTACCTGTCGGGTCTGGAGTCCGCTTCCAGCACGTCTTCCAGTACCAGCAATGTCCACTACTGGACATATACTTGGTTATTTAAATACAAAACGAAACTGTTTATGGAATATTTTTTGATAATTATAAATTAAAAATATTTACAGTAGATTTAGGTTATTGCCCTCTAAGTTTTGGATCGAAATTCATTTGTCGGAGCATTGTAATTTTTTATTTATAATTATTCTTAAATATTT
>NW_027109601.1:0-881 GCF_000696795.3 Halyomorpha halys
AAATAAGGAGGTTATTTTCTCAATCTTGAACAGTAAATTAAATAATATTGTAATTTGCTTTTATAGAGATTTATTTTAGGGAAAGGTTGGACCCCTCCCTACAAGATAAAGAAATTATATTTCGATATTTAAAACAATTTTTCTGCAATTCAAGGTATTATGAAATGTAGTATAAAATATAAAACATTGTGGAGATTAGTCGTCTATGGTGGAAGACATCTGGGTTCTTGTAGGACCGTAGAACCATAATAATGATTTATAATCATAAAATTCTTTCTTGAGACTGGCAATTTTTTACTAAATAATTCAAAACATTATCCAAATTATAGTCTCAAAACTTTTATTGTTTTTACACGTCCAACGTTTCGGCCATCTTCAGGGACCATCTACTTAATTCACTATGAAACATATTATTTAATATTTATCCAAACACTTCATACAGGCTGTTCTGCCCAGGTCAAAACATTTTTATCCAATAAGTCAAATATCTATTAAAAATCACAGTCAAAAATATTTTTCATTTTACCACTATCATACACTTTTATTACAACCTTACTTGTTGTAATAAAAGTGTATGATAATGGTAAAATGAAAAAATTTTTGACTGTGATTTTTAATAGATATTTGACTTATTGGATAAAAATGTTTTGACCTGGGCACGGATGGGCGGCCGTGAGACTTTTTTTCACATTTCTTAATTAAAGCTCTTGAACACATTTTTTTTTTAATATAAAATTTTGATTTAGATTAGGTTTATTTAAGCACAAAAAAAAAGTATAAAAAAATTTATTCTAAATTTAATAATCCTTTAACTGGAAGATTCTTATGGTATTAACTGGATTTAGTGAATGACACAATTTCTTCCTTATTAAACTATAATA
>NW_027109601.1:2731-5080 GCF_000696795.3 Halyomorpha halys
AACAATATGGTTATGAATGAAGACCATATGAAAAATATTAATGTAAAATTCTTACAAAATCTACGAATTGTGCTGCAGCATGACTGTGTAACAACAGCCTGAAGATGGGGGAAATCTCCCGAAACCTTGCTGTATGATATGAAATAAACTATTATAGTTTAATAAGGAAGAAATTGTGTCATTCACTAAATCCAGTTAATATTATTTATTTTGACCCAAGAGCAAACTAGTTTTAAAAAATTCAAAAAACAAGCATAATTACAAAATAGTAATAAACATAAAATGATATTTTGAGACAGGCAAAGTTATAAAAAGAATCAAAATACAGATATATCGTATTACAAGAACATAACACTAATCTTAAAAAAGAAAATGCTCAGTTTGAAGAAATCTCTTGTGCACAACTGTTGCAAGTGAACACTGTTTGACTGGGACATATCGGTCTTTTACACTGGTGGCAATTTTTTGTTTTTTATTTGCTATCCTGGGACAGGAATGCACAAAACCCCTCCATAATAGTGGGTGTTGCGCAACGATGAAGTGAAAACATGAAAAGACAAATGTTTGTTATAAGGACCACCCTAATATATCCTTATAGTATCAAAATATAATTCATGGTAAATAATACGTACCTAATGAAGTTCCTGCCTCTTCAAACCTACGTTTTCCTAGTTCTGTTAATTTTTTCTTCGAGAAAAAAACATTTTTATGGATTAAATACACTTGGTGCACATGAGAAAAATCCTCACAACTTTGCATTGCAGCCTCAGTTGCACGTGAGATAATGTCTCATGAGAAGGGTATATTGTCAGGGAAAGAGAGCTGGACACTTACTCAGAGCTGCTAGAGTGCTGGGGGGGGGGGCAAGGTATAGGATGAAGAGCTGTGAACTGCAGATTCCAGGAAGACAGGAACCACAGTTTCCTTCTTGCAGCACCCAGACCCAAAAAATGATTAACATGAGAGAAATTCTCACACAGCGACCAATGATGGATTAATCCTGTGCCTTTATTCTAATCTATACATTCAGTCCACTAATCAATTATTTAAATTCCAATACAGTCCACTCGGTTTTATCCATAACCAGCACAAAATAACTTTTTTTTTATCTAGGGTAATTTTTAGTTTCCCCTAAATTACTTTGATCATCAACATAAGATGTATAGTTATGTTGAGTAATCCTCACCATCCTAAGTGAAATACAAACAGTCGTCATTTCATAGTTAGGCCTTAACCAGTGTATGCAAGAAACCGTTATATATTAAAGTTACACATCTTGAAAAAGACAATACTATTTCTTCAGTTGTTTCTAGCCCTTGTGATGTGTGATCAACTAGGGAAAATGAGTGAGAAAAGTGATAATGATTTTCAGAAATGACATGCCAATGGCATAATTTATTATTTTTTTTTTTTAAATTGAATACTAACATCTCATCTGATAGCGTTTTTGTTTATAAATTGGTGTAAATCCACTAAATAATTTATCAGGAATTATCACCAGTTTTTAAGCCACAGAGGAGATGGTTTTTTAATCAATATGTAAAAAAAAAAAAATAATGAACTATGGCAAACAGTTACAAATTTATCAAGTAAGATCATCAATTCTCTGTTTTTATATAGTGGGTATTAATATGACTTTAGAGTAGAGTCAACAAAGTACATTTTCAAAAATAATAGTAAACAATAATCCTCCATTTGTTGTTTTAGGTTTTCAAATATTACTAGTGACAGGATAAAAGAAGATGTTTTAAGTCCATCTAAAGAACAATATTGGAGTATGATGGCTTACAACCATTCTAAGCTTCTCCAAGTTGCATTTAGTGGAAAACTTTCGGAAAAATGGGCCAAAAAAGGAATAGCAGTTTTTTCACTTCATCCTGGGAATTTGGTATCATCTAATATTTCGCGATATTGGCTTCCTTACAGGATTCTCTTTACACTTTTGAGGCCATTTACCAAGTCATTAGTAAGTTTATTTTATTTATTTATTGTTTCCTTTTTTGCTTCTTTCTTTGTATTCTTCTTATTTGACTTCTTCTTCGGTTTCTGATGCTCTTGATGCTTCAGTAGATTCATGCAAAGATCTACTCAACCTACGGTGGCTTCTTCGTATTTGTTGGGCGTTGATCTCCATTGGTTCGCCCCGGCCCACATCTTCTTCGGTACATGTATGGGCACTGTTTGGCTATGTGTCCCACATCCCTGCATTCAAAGCATTTCGTGCGTGAGCAATGCGCCACTAAGTCCCCAATCTTTCCACAACCATGACACTTGCGGTCCTCCCGCCGACTATTACTTCTGGGTTTAGCCAGGTTTCTTCTGTTTTCTGGGTTGCTAGCTCTCTCTCTT
>NW_027109602.1:0-1160 GCF_000696795.3 Halyomorpha halys
AGACTTATATGACACTAAATTTTAAAAATATTATTAATTGTTAAAATACCCATCTAAGGCCCACCAAACGATCTGAAATTAAAGAATTAAAAAATGTAAAACAAGAGATAACTAGTAGCAAATAAACTTGCCAAAAAGTAATCGATGCCGTGTTCCAATTTCAGGGGCTTTTTAAATAATGCTCTATCTCAAAGTCTCTCCTTCCCGTTTTAAGCTAATATTTCAAAAGTGATATAGGGCCCACGCTCTCCGGGGGTTTAGCGGGGCGGGTCCGGCGGGGAAGGATAACCTTTTTTTAGTGTTATGATTTCCTCTTGTGAGATTGTACTAATATCAAAAAAAGATTAATAAATTAAATAGTAATAATTATAAAAGTGTAATGAATTTTAATTTAAGTAATTAAGTAATCGTGAAAGAATGGGCTCATAACTCAGAGGTAGGGTCTGTCAAGGACCGGTGAACCAGGAAAAACCTCTTCTATCTTTCTTTTCTTTTTTTTCATCTTCCAAAAAGTTCGTTTGAAAAGGAAAAAAAAGGGTATTGAGAAAATTACCACTTTCGTGCAAGATAGGTAGTTTATTACTAATCATAAGAAATATTCTGTCTGAATTCCTTAGGATAATGAATGCAATTGAAACCTTCCGTCTGCGGTATGAACACTCCAACTAGAGGGGACATGGCAAAAAAAAAACTAAATTTTGTGCAGGAATATTTAATTGATTCAATTTAACTATTTTTTTATTCATTTCGATTTCCACCTCACATGTTCACAGTGTATTCCAATGTCACTGAATGACTGGGTAAAGACACTTCTAGTTTCCCTGACAACAATTAAAATAGTTTAATGTTAAAAAAAAAAAATACTATGTAACCACATCACAAAACTGTAACTTAACATCCTACTTAGAGTAGAAATTAATTCCTGCTCAGAAAGGGTTCCTGAAAATTTTGTGTTCGCAACATTACATAAAAGTAAAACTAACAGATGTCATAACAAACACGGAAACATGAAAACATTACTTTATAAAATTAGTTTAGTAAGGCTAAGTATTCCAATTATTGACAGCGAACAAGCTATTGGCAACCTTCGTATTTAAATATTAATAGTTATATGCCAACAACAATTTAAAAATTGGTGCCAGTTATAAACTACACCCTCT
>NW_027109602.1:4856-5157 GCF_000696795.3 Halyomorpha halys
TTTTTAATTTTGTTTTAGTATATATGAGATCATTCATCACTATTACCTATTGCCCACAACTGTGTGGCAGATTGTAATATCTATCAATAATAAATCTATCAATTTAAAAAAAAAAAAAACCTATAAACTGCCACTTTGTAAATCTTTGCCAGACAATAAAGCATTATGTGTGAACCATGTATTTATTGTTAGAGGACTTTTGTCCATCAGTAAAATTATTTTTTCATTTCTTTACTTTTCCATTTCGTTTAAAGTAATTGACGTATGTAAACTTTTTTTTTAAATTCCTAAACAGTTCAAT
>NW_027109602.1:5207-6046 GCF_000696795.3 Halyomorpha halys
TTTTTCAATATTGAAAACTACTACATTGAATTAATAAATAAGGTCTTCAGAAACCCAATTGAGCAATTTGGTGGTTAGCCAAAGCAGTCAAGGCTAGAAATCAATACAACACTTGACAAATAAAGGCTCGTAAACATTCTAATTGTTTAAGACGATGATGGCTGTCCTACCTTCTGGGCCAGAAATGAGACAGAAGAAACTACTGAATTACTTCATTAGATTTATATTCAGGTTTTCCAGGCGTTCTCATGTCTCCTGTTGGTATACCGAGTTGAAGTCGCTTTAACCAACTTCCCAAAGGCAATACCTATCCTTAATCTCCTCACTCTGCGTTCATCCATTTAATAAATACTGGATCCTAACCGATTGATTTATATATGCCCTCTCATAGAACTGCCTCCATGAGCAAATCCTTCTGGAATTCTCTATCAATCTCAATTCACCAATCCTCATCCATTCTCTGCTTTAAACAACACCTATTACCTACTATATAATTAATATTATACTATCCACATCAAACAATGTATATAGCTATAATAATGATTACCACGACAAATTGTATTTTTAACCTATAAACTGAGTTGTTTTTTTTTAAATTTATTTTATACTATATGGAGGGCTATCTGCTGGACCAGAAATGAGACTGAAGAAACTACTGAATTACTTCATTAGATTTATATTCAGGTTTTCCAGGCGTTCTCATGTCTCCTGTTGGTATACCGAAGTTATAAACTACACCCTCTAGCTGGTTTACCTGTCAATAACTGGTGCAATCACCCTATGCATTTTTCATTACTCTCTATTAACTTCTACTAACTTCTGCTACTCTTATTTCTGGA
>NW_027109603.1:0-5440 GCF_000696795.3 Halyomorpha halys
CGGGACCTTCTAATTTAAATTAATGTTTGAAGTACCACCAATGGGTGGTTCCTTCCCAAGATTTTCAAGTGTATATGAAACATACTACATATTTACCTGTTGTATTATTTTGTACAGTTGTAAATTACAATAAATAAATAATAAAAAAAAAAAATTATAAGATTGCTTTCAATATTTTTTTTCAAACAGTTAGTCATGATGGAAATTTAATCCACCTTTGGGTTTATTATAAATGTAAGAATTGATTATTGTATGGATTTGTCATTGGGAACATATGATAGATATCCACTAAAATTCCTTCCCCCTTGCCCTACAAATCGCTCGATGTGTTCGAGATGACATCCTGGGGCATATTCCATAGTCTTTAGAGGATCTCTGTGGTTGCCCATCCAGATAACTTGGTAGAACCACTTTAGCTGACGGGCTTTCAGGAGCTCTTTCAGTGGGGCTATCTGCAACTCCTAACGAATCCTTTCATTTCGAACTCGATCCCTCCTCGTTTTTCTAATCGTCCTTCGCAAAAATTTCATTTCGACAGCGGTGATTCTGTTCTCCTGTCGGTCTGCTATTATTCGACTCTCCGCTCCATACAAAAGTATTAGTAGACGTACTGTCTTGAAGATGTGTACTTCTCTCTTTCCTATCACAGTGTTACATATCTGGTAGTAAACTGCATTTGCCTTGCTAATCCTGTTTGACTGTAAACAGGTATGTGAAGTCTGTCACTACTTCTAATTGTTCTTCATTAGAGTATTTGTGGATATCTATCTTTTTTCCAACCTGCAGGATCTTACTTCTTTTGGTATTTTTAAACATTCCTTTTCGTTGGAGCTCTTCATACCATTCCGTAACTGCCAGTTGCAACTTTTCCATTGTGCCAGCTATCAAATACCACGTTATCGGAGTAGATGAGAAGCTGTATCACTAAATAATTAAGTTTCCTTCGTCCCAGGAATGTCTTGTACTTTCTTCATTTACAAATGGATGCCAGTTAATCCATGAACAACAACGGGCTTAGGCTGTCTCCTTGTTTTACGCCCTTTACAATATTGAAATAATTTGAAGAAGCATGTCCGTTCTGCCTGACTATTCCTTTGGGCTCTTGATACATAGATTTAATCGACTCTGTTAGGTTTCACGGAACATTCTTCGCTCTGATAGCTTCTCACATTTCATCTCGTGGAACTCAGTCATAGACAGATTTGAGGTCAAGGAAATCTAGGTACATATATTTATCCAGGTTCCAGGATTTCTGTGAGAAATTTCATAATGAGAAAATGTGGTCATGGGGTTGGCGCCCGAGTCTGGACCTAGCTACCTCTTCTCCTATTAGGTGCTCAAGTAGTGTTTTTAAGCTACCCACAAATATGGATGTATATAGCTCGTAAGCAACTAGCGAGAGTTATATGGGTCTGTAGTTATAGCATTCTGCTCGACATCCTTTCTTGTGAATAGGTGTTATTATGTTATATTCCCATTCCGTTGTGATAATTTTTTCATCCCAGGCTTTCTGGAAAAGGACTTGCTCGCACCTGCTCAGGACCGCCATTCTGTATTAATTCAGCTACTACACCATCCCGTCCTGGCACTTTCCCTGTTTCCAATTTGTGTATGGCTTTCTCTACTTCCTCTTCCTCTATCAACCCGTAATCTTCCTCATTCCATTTTTCATTTCCGTTTGTTGAATGGTGATCTTCAGTACCATACTGATTCATGTAATGATGTCTCCGGACCTCTAATAAAGCTGTCTTCCGTCACCACGTTTCCTTCCTCACTCTTCATGTTTCTCAATACTTTGCTTTGACGTCCTCTTAGAGCTTTAATTTTTTTTCCCAGAAAATCCTGATGTTTTCCCCGATTATCCCGATTTAACTTTTCTGTTTTTAACAATTTCTGTTTCACCACTCTTACTGCTTCTTTTGTCTTGTTTTGAGACAACTCGTCTTACCATTTCTCTGGACTTTTCTACCGACAGTATCCTTTCCACGCTGTTTTCTTTTCCAAGACTTGCACTCTCAGTTCTTCGCTCCACTATGATGTACGTTTACCTTTCTTGCTAATCTTTTTTACTCCACACACTACAGTAGCTGCTTGCAGAATGCTATCCTTTATTTGAATTCGTATATTGTCAAAGCTTGCATTTGCGTCTGATTCCTGGCCCGATTCCTTAACTCTGCTTCATACCAATTTATCTCTCTTTTGAGGGTCTTGCAACGTCTCTACAACAATTCTTGAGTAGCTTTTCATCTCCTTGAATACTCGGGTATTAGCGACCAGGAGCATGTGGTAATTTCTTATTTCTGCACATATGATTATTTTTATATCTGAAAAATATCTTCTTATTTCATGGCTGTATGTGAAATAGTCTATCACACTGATGACATTTCTCTTAGGGGCTGAAAAAGTAATTTTATGGACCAGCTTATGTGGAAATAATACGCAAGTATTAGGCATTAGTATTTTTTCTTTCTACAATGCTGCTTTTAACTTATTACTACAATAATTGATTTGGTAGTAAGAAAGTCTGTTCTTGAAATACAGAATGGATTTTGTCCTTTTTCAAGAAATTTCACATTAGAAATTTTTTATCCCAAATTTAATTGAATATTTTTTGAATTGTAAAAAAAGAAAAAAAATGAGGGATCTGAGCTGTATAATGGATTCTGTGAAAATAAATATTTCTGACAAAGGGTAGATGTCACTGTATTAGGTCGGGATTTTGTTTTTATTTGAATTCCGAACCATCCACAATTAACCTGGAAAACCAATGTAACACAATTCACAGTTAATAATTCTAGTTGGAAGGCTGGAGTGGGGCGTGTGGGCGATCTGGAGGGGGCGGAGAATATTCAGTCTTCCTCTGACCTGGAAGTATGTCGTACCTCTCCGCTTGCCTAGCTGCGCTTCTCGTACTTGTATCAGGTACATCTATAAAGTAATAAGGAATATAGTTCCCCTTATGGTGGAGAGGGGACAAAACAATAAAAAGATACTTTATTTTATTGACTGTTATTATTTTTATTATTATTATTATTATTGAAATTACCTTTAAACTGCATATTATTTATTACCATAAAGCGAATCGACGTATATCTTATCAAATTTAAAATAAATCACTGATGTAAAAAAAATGATTGCATGATAAAATTGAGAAACATGTAAAACACTAATATACATTTTTATCTTTTATTTTCACGACAAGTAATTATTCCAAAAAATTATTGCAAAAATATTGATTACAATTATTTTATGTTTATGTAATATATAAATAATAAGAATTTTTCATTGTTCTGCTAAATTATAACGATTTTGTACAAAGAGCCATATTTGACAATAAGAAATCAAGTTTTTTTCTGAAATGCCATATTGATGGGAACCGAAAGCTGAAGGGACATGACAGAAAGCGCAGGAGAATTGCGCGGCTTGCAGAAACGTCACCAAAAACTTGCAGAAATAACGATTTTCTAATTGCTTAAAATTATAGGAGGTCGTTATGATAGTTATTATTTAAAATAAACATAAATTATTTATTTAATGTATATATTAATAGTTTGATGCCCATTAGAAAAAAAAACGATCTTGATAGTCATGATTCAGTAAACCATTATATAAATCTTATTCAGATTTCTAAAGTTTTAATATTTGTTTACCTCATATGAGAAAAATTGTTTTGGAACGACTCGCAAAACGAAGGAATAAAAAACATGCCAGAAATACATAGGGATTGATAAAACATGATGAATCCACTTACAGAGACTGTTAGGTATGAAAATAGGACACTAGTGGTTCATATGTAGAATGCTGTTTAGTTGTCTGATGAAATTTAAATGTCTCCCGACTCCTTCAGACATGAGCTACTCACAATAGATTTTGAATATTCGATTTCAAATATAACTGGGCATATAGCTGCATGGGTGAACAAACCCATTTCAACATAAAACCGAAACTTTTGTTTTGTCAGATGTGCCACTATTCCCGCAAAGCAGCGAAATACAGACATACACTCTGGATTATTTTAAATAATATGATGATTTTGTACAAATCTTACCATAATGATTCAAAATTATTGTTTCATATTAAGTTAATCCGCTTTTATGAGTGGTAATTTTTAATAAAGAACTTATAGATCGAGTGTTAAAAAGTATAACTTTGTAATACGGCCATTTTGGGGTTCAAAATTAAAGTTAAATAAATTAAGAAGAAGAAAAAGAAAAAAGAAATCATCTCAACAAAGATTTGTTGAAGGAACATCAATACATTTTTTGTGGTAAGTGTTTGTGTTATTTTAAATTAAAATTAAATCATATTTTTTTATTTAGTAATTATTCTAAATTAAGTTGTGTTTATGATAATTAAAGTTAATAAATGTAGGCATACGTTTGAAAAAATTAAAGTACTAAATAAAAGAAATAGAACACACAAGTATTTACAAAATAAATATACACACTTATCAAAATGTATGTATAATAGCCTATACCATACACAATAGGTCAATATCAATAAGAAATAATCAGCAAGACTCGAATTTCATTTATATTTGTAAACAAACAATGTTTTACATACAATATATTTGTATAATAAATATCAATTAGTGGCGAGATAAAAAAAAAAAAAAAAAAAAAAAAAAAAAAAAAAAAGTATGAAAGTGGTTATTAGAGAAGTCTTGTGGTTTCGAGGTTGGCTATGTTCATTTGCGGAAGTCCTGAAAATGTTTGGTATGAAATTACCACGAAAATTCCATTAGTTTCCTATCAGGATTTTTCTATCGAATGTCGACCTAGCTACTTTAGAGGAAAGTTAATCTAAATAGGAAAATTATTCTGGAAACATTAAAAATTGGTAAGTTAAATTTTTAATGAAAATGGTGATTTTACTGGCAAAAATTTAAATTAGAAAAAAAAGACCCTTTACTCTTGTATATTAACTGTTGATTGAAAACTCCGAATATTTTTCAATATTTGTAAACACAATTGTTAATTAAAATTGGCTTTGATTAATATGAATTATTATTAGACGTTATTATATTAATGGGGTTATTGCAGGATATGTATCACTTCTCGTCAGCATTTTGGGGTTTTATTGTCTTCCAACCATGCCTTGAGTTTTTCTTAATCTTTTACTACAGAGCCGAAATAGTGTATCTGTTGTTGGGGGCCTTGATTATTCGATTGAGACAACCACTAACAATATTTTGTAAAAAAATTATTTGACCATTAATAATTTAGTATTGTCTTTGGTTACAACAATTTATAGTCATTTTCTTAGTGCTTTGCTTGTTTGAAGATAAAATTGCCAAGTCATTCTAATGGCAAAAAAAATGTCATTTACATATCCTGTGCGTCAGAAATTTTTCTCAGCAATATAATGGAGAATATTTATTATTTTAAAATATCCATAGGTCATTTTACTTATAATCATCAGATAAGATTATATATATATA
>NW_027109603.1:5490-6263 GCF_000696795.3 Halyomorpha halys
ATATATATATATATCGAGTCGCTACATACTAGATCTACAGTATACTAGGACTAGTTGGGGAATTGTTAATTATAGTTATAATATATAGGCATAGTTGGTAAATATTCCTAATTCCTAACTCGACGGCAAATATGTTAACAGAGATTAAGTTCACGTAAATGGGTCCAGTTCACGTTGCTTTTCATTTACTGTTATATTAATTAAATAAACATAATTTAATTTTTTATATACATTTTTATAATATATATAACCACTCATAAAAATTATACAGAATGCCCCATTATTTATCAATGGAATAATTCAATTTTATGTCTGTTAACTGGTGCCATTTAAAGGTTTTTTAAAATACGTTGTACTTCATCACCGTAAGATGTTAAATTATCTCGTCGAATATTATAATTTTTACTTTGCAACAATTGTTTGGGAATAATTCACAAAATATTATTCTGCAGATTAATGTGTTTGCATTCATTATTATAATAATGAATGGTAAACGCTTTTAATTTATTTGAAACTGTAAATAAGATATAAAAATTGCGTTTATTTCGATATTTATTTGTTAGAAAGAAGTGAACGTGGTGGGTAGTACATCTGAAAAATATTTCTCCTCTTTATAAGGTATATAGTACAACCTAATGAGACATAATGATATTTAGGCCTCATATTTACTTTGATTTGATATATATAAGTTATGTTTACGGGGTATGTAATAATAATCTTAATACCTAACTCCCTCTGTCAACAACTCTAGAATGTATAAATATAGGATTACT
>NW_027109603.1:6338-27382 GCF_000696795.3 Halyomorpha halys
CATATATATATGTCAATAAACCAAAGAATTTGAAACGTAGTGGTAGTGTCTAGAAGAAGACAGGAGCTCTCTGGATTACTGATGAGAAACTTTGAAAATCTGTCTAAGCCAATTTTCATTGTTCTCCAGAAGTCTTCAAATGGTCTACTCGCTGAAGTCTAGTGCGTGATTAAATTGCCATGAAATTTCTGTAATTTTATCGTAGAAAAAATGAGCTGAATCAGAACGATTTATTCTAAGACAATTAGTTTGTGTCGCTTTCTTGCTTCAATAGTGGAAAATCTCACAAAAATAATTGCTTATTCTCTATTTGACGTATACCTTAAATTGCACTACGGGGAGGGTTACTTTGTGATAGTCCTAGCTTTAGGGCAGTCAGTGAACCCCAGTGAAGAGATTAACTCCAGTCTACGTTACCATATTTAGAATACGTAAAATTCAAAATATTATAAATTTTGATTGGTTTGACTATTGATGAAATAATATATTTTTTGGGTAAAATAAGAGTAAATCATTCAAATCCAAATATTAATCATTGAAAATGATATTGATATTTTAAAAAATAACGATTTATTTGGTTTCCGTAGAAAATTGTAGATTATTTGAAAAATTTCTTTTGTTTGTTTAAATTTAAAAGAAAATATAACAATATTTTATGCTTCATTATTTTAAATGCACCTGTGCCCATTTTTTACATCCAAGAAAAGAAAATATTTGATGACACTTATTTGAAAAGGGATAAGTTCAGGTAACATCATTAAATAATCATCATAAACACAATTTCACCTTCAAATTCTACCATATTTTAATTGTTCTGTGGCAATTACAGTTTAAGTTAGTAAGGAATTGGTTTTAAAGTATGTTTTAATTGAAACAATAAGAAAAAAAAAAGTGTGAAACAATCCAGTATTAACTTCCCTTTTTAAAAACATTAATACCCATTAATACAGTATTATTTAAAAGATAACAAATAAATGCAATTTATTTGTATTTTGTGAAGAAAAATTGTTGTTAAACTCTAAAAGCTAAATAATTAGATCAAATGTCCCGAGTTTACTATGAGTTTGTTGTTATGTCCGTTGGTTAACCGTTGATGCTAATAATGTTTCCCAGGTTTCTTAAAATAATCAATGATTTAATTTCAGTTTTTAGCTTATTATTATTTTTATGGAGTAAAATGTTTAAATAAGCAATATAAACTATTTTTAGAAAATTATTACCTGGCTTACAATTTGGATATCCTATTAAGAAAGAGAAAGAAACCGTACCCGTAAATAATCGCCAAGGTAATGCACTGCGTCGGACATGATAAAGGCGTTGTAAAACCATAATCGAAAATAAAAATAAAAAATAAATATTTCAGCTACTCAAAAATTCGAAAAAAAAGAGAGATAAACCTGATATTATTCTAAATAGTAATAGATGTTCAGAACAACTACGAAGATGCAATAGTGGTTAAGTTACTGATGATCTTTCTAGAAGAACTGTTGATTCATTCAAAGTGTCTCCTAATACTTCTCTGGTTTCCTCGCATTTCCGTCTACCATTCCCCTTCCATAATTCATACAGCTTTGTGCCTTAGTCTTGTCTATTGCACCATAACATTGCTACTAATACCACGAAGCTATTCGATGTCAACTCAAGCGTTTTCAGTTTGTTTCATTTGTTGTTTTAAAATTATTCATCCATTGTACTTTTCAGTTCTGATCGTGGTTGTTGTGCGGGTTTTTCCGGCGTTCAGGAAAAACATGACCGGGTGCCACCACAAATCACCTTTCGTTTTTTAATTTATTTCCACCTTCCCGTGCCATATAAGCAATACAGGTGTGCAGCTGCAGTTCGATGTTACATATCCATCATCAAAATACAGCTAATAAATCAATTTACAATTTTAATGATTTATGTAGTTTTCATTAATTTTCAGTCTTCCGCGCCTATTCCGTCCGCAGGCATTCCAGGGGCTGGTCTTCTTCTTTGACGAATATTGAAGTGGCTTACTGGAGTTTTGTTGGCTTACTAGCCGAGGGAACTCGTTCTCTGTCAGGGCGTAGAGTTCGGTTTCCCTCAGCAATCTGGCCCGTAATGCATCAAAGGCGGTACAGTCTATGATGACGTGTTCAGAGGTCTCCGGAACAGGGTCGATATCCATCCCATGGCCATGAATCTTGGCTCGAAATCACCCATGCCCCGTAAGAAATTGAGAGAGCCAATAGTCTGGGAGGACCCACTTTGCTTACATCTGTTAACACATTTAACGGTAAGGAAATATTTCCTTATGGTAGCACATTCTGGGCTTGTCATTTAACGCCGGTTCTTCACTGTCGTCCTCCCGGAGAATGGTTTTCCATTTACTTGGGCTCTCGTCAACCCTCACTTAAAGGTTTTTCGGCAGACCTGCCGAGCCCTCTCTCTTGAATTTTAATAACATCATTTCTTCCTGAGGGAGAAGGTCGAGAGGTAGCCCTCTCGCTAATACTTAACACCGCCTCATGTGAGACTCACCGGTATGTCTGGGTGACTCTAAGCAACGCCGTCCATTGGATTACCGCCAATCTTCTCTTCTGCCGTAGATTCCGGTTCCAGGTGGAGGCATACCTCAGAATACCCACGACCACTTCTTTATGCATGGTCATTGTTGTAGGGTATCTGAGGCCTCAGGCGCTCCCCCCCCCCCACACGACTAAGGCCGTTCAAGGATTGGGCCATCCTATTTTCCAAGTAATCAAAATGAGGAGTCACGTTAAACCATCTTCCAAATCTTACGCCAAGGTAAGTGCCTACCTCATTTTGACGTATTCTTGTTCCTTGAATTATCAAATTAATAGGGTGGACCCTATCAGTTTTTCCTCTAATGAGAATGGCCTGCGTCTTGCTAGAGACCATTTGAAACTTGATCCTCTCGCACCATTCTCCAACCAGGTTGACACAATGTTCTGCTTGCTGTTTTAGACTGGCTCTGCTATTAGAGGACGCCACTGCAGCAAGATCGTTGACGTAACCAGTGGCAAGGAACCGCTCTTCTTCTAAGACTCGTCAAAAATCAGATTCCATAGGGCCGGGGCAAGTACTGAGCCCTGAGTGGCCTTACTCTCTATGGAAGCTTCTACTTCATAAGAGCTACCTTTAATCTTCACACATCTGTCCTCAAGGTAGCTTCTAATCAAGTTGCTGGTGACTTCATATTTCTTCAACTGCTAGAATAAGAGGGGCCACTAAACGCTGTCAAAGGCGGAGGATATGTCATGCAAGAGTAGCAACATGGCATACCGTTCCTCCCTCTGTTCAACATCTGCTCGCACTCGCAACAGAGCATCAGTGGTTCCCTAGTCTTTTGTAGAGCCGTATTGCCGTAGGCGACTTTCTCTTGTAAAAACTGATGCTAGTCCTGGTCATGATTAGGTGCACCACAAAACACCTAGCAGCCTATTACCCATAAATACCCATTGTTTTCAGTATTGCTTCATGTTAATAATATAATCATGAACAGGTTTTATCTTCAATACATGACACCTCAGTGGGGAATTTTCACTTAAAAAAAAATCATATTATTACTTTTATACATTTATAATTAAAATTAGTACCAGACATTAAATATTTAGTTATAAGTATTTATAATTTGATATATCTTGGATAGGGGGTAATCTGAGGGATCTGGATTTATGTGCTTTTAATCTTACCTCTAAAAAGAAAAGTAAACACTTGAATACTAAAATTCAGTAAAAGTTACATATTACGTATCGATGCACATTAATATAAAAACATAGAAACAAGTATTTGAACACACCCAAAACTGAAATATTGGCTTTGAAAAGTTCTGAATAATTCAACAGACATTTAGAAGTCAAGTCTATTTGGGAATTTCAGGGTAAAAGTTTTAGGCTGATTTAGCAATGCAGAATTTTAGCCTAATTATAATAATTCATTATGTAAGTATTTACAAGTCTTGATGAGTGTTTAACCGTTGAATTTTTAATTTATTAAACTGATTCATGATAAGTTGTAAATTATTTATGTTCATGAGATTTAAAGTGGTTAGTAGGATCTATAAATTTGTTTATTTCTCAAATGTAGATGCCATACTTCCTATCAATAGAGATTTTTTATCCTAACTGATGTGACAAATGAATGGAGAACTGTTCGGTGCATTCAGTCTATATAGTACAGTCGCCTCAATAATTGGAAGTTTTTTTTCTAGTTCCCTTGAAAAACACTCTAAAAGTTTTTTTTGTTAAATATCTTTATTGAAATTTACAACTGTACATCACATAATACATTTATTAAGTATGATCTTAGTTAAAATGGAGCGTTACAGGCGTGTAGAGCAACTACCCATTGGTAGCACTCTAATGACATTTTACATTAGCTAGTCTCGTGGCCATCTTTTTTTCAGCCACCTCGGAGGATTGTCAGGAATGGGAGAGGATGCAAGGTTAGAAACTAGGGGGTTTGAGTGGTTAAGGAGTTTATAATGGAAGGAGTGATATCTGGTTCGGGCTAGATCGGTTATATAGGGAACATTAAGGTCTTTATGTATGATTTTATTTGTGACAAAGCATTGAGGATTTTACGAAGGATTTTGGATTGAATAAAAGAGGAATTCGAAGATTTAGTTGCCCCAAAGCTCAACTCCATATGTCCAGATTGGCCCTATTACAGTCATGTAGATCAGTCTTTTGTAATGTGTTGGAAGTTTAGACCGCTTGTTTAGTAAGTGCTGTAATAGTCGAAATCGACATGGTTAATCGTTTGTCCAAATGTAGTTCATGGTAGCGGATCTGTTCTACAGGGGTAAGAGTAACATTATTAAATGAAACTGTAGGGCAGTCGGGTTACGACGAAGGGTAAAGGTGATTTGAAGGGATTTGTTGGAATTTATCTTAATCCTCCAATTACGACACCATTCTTCGAGGGCTACAATATGGGATTGTTTGGGATACAATTAATGGGATATTATTAACTGCGAGCACACACGTGCCATCCGCATACGTGGTGAGGATAGTATTAGGATTGGTTGGGATATCAGCTGTATAGACGATGTAGAGGATGGGACCGAGAATACAACCTTGAGGAACACCAGTGGACTGAGAATAGAGGGATGAATAGGAACCATTGTGATTTACTTGAAATAACTCTAAAAGTTGAAAAGACAAAAAACGAAATTTTTCCTACCAACAATATAACGTGAAGTAAGACATCCGTCACTCTCTGTGATAAGAAGTATTCCGCCTGTCGTTTGTTAATATAATATATCAAATTATTAAATATGCAGTCATACTAAATAATTGAAAAGAGCTCTAGTAAGAACAAGTATCCCTTATCTTCCTTTGTAAATTATGTTGTATGTTCGGGTTTGTTAAGGAAACAGTAAACGCAGAAAAACAATCAAACCTAGAAAATTAACAAATTCTATTTCAGTATATTTGGGCTAGATAAGAGCTAACTGTGGTTATTGAAACACTGAGGATTTCGTTCATGTTGACATCCAGTGTTTTAATGTTCTTTAATCAAAACGAGACAAGGAAGTTAAAGAAACAGAATAAACACTCAATGTAGTCACATTTTACTCAAAATAAAATAATTTTTTCAATTTGAAAATTTCCATTTTTACGTTTTTCGTGTTTTACAGTGGACAGCCTTATCTGACTACAATGGAACTGACACCTGTCGGGTTTTAGAAAGTGTCCGGACTACAGAGTAGAATAGACAAATTTCAATTGGATTGTACTATTTTGAAACTTTGATAAAACTGATCTATTTGAATAAAATGTAACATTTTTTCATATATAAATAGATTCATAACATAATATTAACCGCATAAAGAGCTACAATCTACAATTCAAAATAAGGTACATAAATACAAAAAAAAAGGTTTAAAATAATTATTTATTGTTGTTTTTATTAGTTGTTGGTACATTGTTTTATTACTCAGATCAATTACCTTGGACATTCTCATAATTAATTATATTCACATATATTGAATGAACAGCTATCACTGTCCTATACCATATTCGTCTCTATTTAATTTTGCAATAAATTATTATAATTGATGTATGCTATAGAATTTAATTATAAAATTATGTATTTGCCATGCATAATATTATACTAAATCATACCTAAATCTATTTTTTATCCATTTTACAGGATGTCATTTATTTATATATTTATTCATCGTCTATTTTCACTAGATTTTGTCGCGGTTTTAAAACCATCACTTATTGGGATAACTTAAACATCATTGACTTTTTAAATTTCGACAATAACTCCTTAGTCTACCATAACATGCTTAGACATGTGCGTCGGATTTGTATAAATGTCGGAATGGCGAGTAACTGATTAGAGGGAGTCTGATTATAATTATTTACATTTTTAAAACCAATATCATATTGCGCATTTATGTAGTTTTAATAGAATTCTCTTTTATTTGTTATTTTATCGACACACCTCTAGATTCTGTAACGTTCTTTAATTTGAATTCTATATGATTTAGATTATGATTATATATAAATTTTACATCTTTTAAAATACTAGAAAATTATTATTTTTAATCAATTACAAGTAAATGTAACCAAGAGAAAACGTTTTCGTCATAAGTTTACTAGTTTGAGAATTACTGAAAAAATATTTAAACATTCAGGAAATTATAGTCTATCAACACCATCCCTTAATTAGGAATTGATTGATTAGAAAAATCATCTTCTTTGATGGAAAATATTTAAAAACGAAATAATCGTCAACATAATAAATCAGAATCGAAACAATAGTATTAAAGTATTTTTCAAAATATTGCTGTGTTTAAGTGGTTTTTTACGTGGTCATCTTTCTCAAGATAGTCATAAAAAAAACAACTTTATTTCACACGAATGCCTTAATAAAACAGATTATTTCTAATAAGATACAATAAGGGTTGTCGTAAATCTGCATTGAGTATATAATTTACTACTCAACTCTGAAACCTTTTTACTATCCTTTCAATAGAATATATTTGGAAAACAGGCTCCAGGCAAGGCATATTTTTCTTATACCTGAATTTTATGGTACTAAAGAAGTCTAATCGTATCTACCACTCCTGTAATAGGTCTGATGTAGTAACGTTGCACCAACTTTCAAACGATCAACTCAACTTTCGTAATATTTTTTGAACTTAATTTGTATTAGTAATTTTACTTACAATCAAAAAGAGAAAAAAAAAGAAGCCTTCTATAATTTTATATCATTTTACCAATAGATTTATATTTTTTCGTTCTTATCTATATTTTATTCACTTATATTTATCTCTCCATTGTTTTAATTCATTTTCATATTAACTGTTTTATTGTATACTTCGCTTGAGATTGTTTCAATTAACTTATTTCACTTTACATTGTTTCAATTAACTTATGTTGTCTTTGTCTGTTGTTAATTGACTTCTACAATTATCAATGTAGATATAATATTATTATCACGGTCAATACAACCAACGTTTGTTATCATTATCTCATTATGTAGCATTTTTATGTTTACACCATAATGTTTAATAGTCGCCGTCCGTAGCTCAGGTGGATAGGCAATCTGAGATCTGTGAGCGACGCTGGTTCAAATCCGGCCACTTTTTTCATTAAGTGGGGATATCACAAAATAAAAAACATGACCTGGCTGGCAGTATAGGACTTCAATAGGAGTCTTGAGCATACGAAAAAAATGTTTACTTTCTTCTTTTACATTTATTGTTTTATACATATGATGTATTCATTGTATTATCCTAACTTTATTTTCTATCGGTATATGAACCTTTTTTTAATGATTATTACTTTTTTAAAAATAAGTATTCAATCATTTAAGTTATATTTACATATTTTATACGTTTTCTAAACTATATAATTCTTAAAGTTATCATTATTAGCATACTTTTGTATCTTTTTCTTGTATTTCGTCTGTATACTTCCACCTTTCTGTCGCTGTTTTGATATCTTTCAACTGAAACAGCCTTCTACAAAGTAGGGAGAAACTTCTGGAAATAAATAGTTGTTCTCAACAATGAACTAATTTTTCTTCTCTTTGACCATATCCGTGAGCATCTCCTTGATATTTTGTAAATTTACGGTTAAACATTTATGAATACATATATTATATAACTTTTATAGTTGTCGATTTTTCATTTTGTTTATCAAAAATACAGTGCTCAGTTATTATACTTATTTTTTAAAAATCCGTTTAAATCGAAACGCAATTGTTTTTAATTGCCCATGGATTAGCTCCGGTGTCAGATGACCTTAATGGTGCACATCTAGCCTCTATTGGGTTGAGATTAAAGCTAGTATTTATTCCTGGATTTTTACTATATTCTCCGGTTATTCTAGGAACAGTCCGCCTTTAACTCCAAGACTCTTTTAGATTTATTGGCATAGTATTTTTATTTCATTTTTGGATTAAATAGTTTTAAATAAAGTATGAATAAATAAAATTTATTATTATATCCCTTAATGGAAACAGGGAATTCATTTTAAGGTTAAACCAAGTGGGCGTTCTTTAAGATAACGACTTAGGATTATCATTATAAGGATAATGATATTTCCGATTAATAAAAAAAAATGAACTTAATTTATCTTACAAATTAATAGTTTAATATTCTATCCCAAACAAAAATTGTATTAATTTTAATCTTATTAATTATTATTATTTTTATAGCCCTCAAAATAATTGACATTACAGAATATTATAAAATATAAAATGTAATCAAGTAGAATTATTGTTCAAAAACTATTTGTCATGGGAATAATATCATAAATTTAAAAAAAAAAGCTAAAGTCATTTTAATAAATATTGAAGGCATTTTCAAGCTAATACCGCTCAATTCATCCTGTTACTAATATCAGGTTCTAACAACTAAGCGGACCCAAGAAGCGCCTGTCAAGCTACAGCTTTCATCCGGACAAAGCACACGAAGTTTGGGGCAAGAGAAAACTTAGTGCACTAGTTGGCATTCGAACTAGTGGCCGGCAGCATAAGAAGCCAGTGTTCTGTCCACTAGAGTTCTGCCTACTCGCTCCCCATGGCAATAGGGCATGCTTATTAAAACTTGTTTTATTTATCATAAAGGACAAAAGGAAGCTCGAATAGTCTAAGATTTGTCACTATAAGCAAATATCAAATAAAGGAAATATTGTTAATATTATACAAACATAACGAATTGAGTGTCGGAATAGAAACATATAATTTTAAATTCAGACTCTGAACTATATTATCTATCTCTTAAAAATTCTTAATCTGGCAAAGCGACTATCGTCATGGCTCGGACGCTTGTCAAGTTAGGGCATGGCCTAAGGAGTAAACAAGCCGAGTGTAGCTCACAGGTGCATCATGGATTTCTAAAACCTTTTTAATTAATATTATATATTCAATGAAATAAATTTAACTTCATTTTCACTGTTAAAAAAAATAACATAGTATTAAATAATTAGATTTGCTGCCACGAGCCGATGCCCTTATGGGTTTACATTTATGAATGGTGTAGTCCTCTGCAAAAGATGTCACAGTATAATTTGAGGGGAAATTTTTTGAGAGTCACAGTTAAAGCAGTGGAATTATCCTTCTATATTTAAACAAACATTCGATTTGTTTAACAAAACAAATTAAGTTCCCGAATACTGTCAAAAGCCACTTTAATATACATTATTAGCTACGTTTATACAGTAATGATTGTTTCCCAAAATCAGCAACTATTTATCATTATAAGCAAAATCAGCAAATTCCCAAGATCAGCGACTATTTATCATTACAAGCTTTGAAACTGGTACAGTCGAACTTTTATTTCGAAACCTGAAGTATTAATTTGAGCTTGACTGATAGAAAATATGTTAAATAGTTAGGTACAAAATAGTAGAAAAACTATTTAATGTTAACCAACGTTTCGCCTCACTTTGCCGGGCTTCCGCAGTTGACCCTGAAGTTTCCATCTCAAACCTTGTTTTAGGTTTATTAGCCCTGACGAAGCCCTGCAAAGTTGGGCGAAACGTTAGTGACCATTAAACAGTTTTTCTACTATTTTGTACCTTTATCTTTTACAGGCTATCTTCCTACAATAAATTCTTGTTGTTTTCTGTTCGTCTTTGTGACCTTATAGAACGTTTGCCATCTTAACAACCCTGCTCCACTTCTCTCTATTTGTTTATTCTACCTATCCATCTACCGCTTGCTTTCCTTGGTGGGCCCTTGCCAACCAGTGTGACAATAATGGCTGTATAAAGACGCCCTTTAGTATTCCTTCAGAATATAAATCCCCACACTGATAAATAAAACATTTTATTTAAAATATTTTTTTTTTTATGATATAATAAATTTTGGAAGGATTCATTAATGAAATTGATGTTCATTTTTCTTTAATGATAATCAATAAAAAAATGTTTGCAAAACAAAAGGAAAGAGAGAAATTATTTATATATTATTATGTGTCCTATTATATTCTATTATTTCATTTATTTTTACTAGCTATACCTCATGGTTTCATTTGCGTTACATTTATGATTATATATGCCAGTTTCATACACAGAATGTGTAAATGGCCCAGTACAGATATACTGCAGTAAAGATTTCAGATGATTAACATTCAATGTTTATGAGACAAACGGAAGAAAAAAAGTTTCCACCTGTACGAAGTTGTATTAATTAATCGAAATTATAATATTCTCTATCTCTCTCCACCCCTTATATCTCCCACACCACTACATACCGAAATATAATTACAATAGTGCATGTACCACGACTCACTAACATTTAGTTCATGAATTCAAGTACAGAAACTACTAACTATGCCAGTAATACTTTTTATTTTATATTGGGGACGACTATTAGCGTCTTAGGAATAAACAGGTATATAAGAACAAGCCGGCATTGTATAAGTTTGCAAAATATACCAAAATAAAACTAAAAGACAAGTTCTAGTTCGTATCTTCTCATAAAACAGGGTCCTGTAGTCAGCGCTATGCAGTGGTTGCTAAGGGAAATAAACGGACAAACACGTCTGTCATTATTGATGTAAATGATTATTTAAAATTTACTTTTTTTTTTAATTGAGAACATGGTCTTACAACTCCATGAAATTCCAACACGTTTATTTTCAAATAGAATTATAGTTTTTTCTTTGATGATGACAGTAGTTTTAGATTAAAATAAATGAACAATTTCACAATAAATCCTGAAAAATGGCTCCGACCTCCCGGTATTGGAAAGCAAACTTTGCAAAAAAAAAGCCAAGGACGCAGAAGAGCCTATAACAGGCCTTTTACCGACTGTTAAAAAGGTTTAACTCATTCGACATTTTCGCTTCACTCCTTTTCATTAATGATTTCGGAAATCATCAGCATGTCATTAGAAGCTGGATTTACAATTCAGGTACATTGCAGTTTCATCTGGATCCTATTTCTAATTCTCTTGAGACGTCTTCTATTTTACTCGTTGAGTATATCCACCAAGATGGGAGTCCTTGCCACCTCCTAGGTTTGTGGAGGGTCGATTTTCATGAACAGCGGGTTGGTCCTTTAGTCGATCAAAAAATTTGATGTGCCTCCGGCACAGAGGAAAGCTGGAGCTCATTATGTATAGCAGCATTCCTGGGCTTATGTTACGTCGTGCCTCTTACTATTCGCCGAAGGACGGAGCTCTGGAAGCTCTGCAGTTTTTGAAGAGTGCTCTTGAATAGGTTTCGCAGAAGCGGTGCGCAGTAGAGCAGCGTAGGTCCGATGATAGCCTCATAAATCTGGAGCTTCTGCCGAAGAGAGAGCTACAGAGATTTCACCAGGTGGTATAGCCTGTAAGTCTTCTGTTGGGAAACATTGAGCCTCTCACGGACATGGCTAGAAAAAGTGAGGTGGTGATCTTAAATCAAAGAATTTGTTTGTTTTTTCGTACCCTTCATTAAAATAAAATTAGTACTTCATATATATAATACACGAAATTTATTATATGTGCTTCAGTGAGTCTTCTCCATTTGATTGCCTTGTCGTATTAAGAGGTGTTGATATCAGTCCAGCTAAGATGGTATAGTCTAGCTATAGCCACGGAATTAATAGAACGTGAATTAATAGCAGAACGGTCCTGCTGGAAATTCCAAGAGTTATAAAATTAAAGGAAATTTATTGTTAGGTTTAAGTTCTGGGAAATAATAATCGTGGGAAGGAAAGTTCCCAAAACCAATTCCAGTGGATTTAATAATCGCTTTGCGAGTTGTATAGCGTCCAATGGCTACTACAGCAGAATGTCTACTAATACTTTAAAGGATTTTTCTTTTCTTTTCTTCTCTCTTTTTTTTTTAAACAAATGTTAATTGAAATTGGTTTTAATTCACATCAAATCTGCTAAAACATAAAAACTGAATGGATCCCTGTTGATATCTTTCTCAGTAAAAAATATTTATTTACAAGACCTAGCCAGGACATTTCGACATGAAGTAATTGGTCTTTTCAAAACATCTTATGAGCATCTTAAAACTTAAAATGGTCGGAGGTTGATCCAGGCTCAAGTTTCCCGACAGAAGCATGCATACTGACAAAGTTTCCTCAAAATTGACAGAGCCTTTATAAACTTCTGATGAACCCATCCAATCTTATAATTATGAAGGGAAGTATGTGAGAGCTGAATCATTTCAACAAAATTGTTAGTGTCCTATGAGAAAAATTTGAGTCTACGCACGAAAATTGTATAACCCTTTTTATAAAATTGTATAAACCTTTTCACATGACTTTTTAATAAGAATGAACTTTAATCAATTTCTTGCTAATAAATGTTTTAAAATTTAATATGATAAAAAAAATCCATTCTTGATTTATTTGCCTCCAATGTCATATGATAAATAATTTCTCTGCACTTTTCGCACAGTTCACCTTTCAATGCCAAATTTAATTAGGAGATACTTTGAAATCGATATGAAATTAAAAATTGCTGGTTCATGTTCTGTTATATCTTTAATAATGAAGCATTAAGTAAATTTACCATACATATCATAGAAAGGAAGAATATGAGTAAATTCAAGGTTGGAGGAATTTTAATTTTCTTCCCTTTAAAATTTTGAAATAAATTAATTAAATATTTTAATTAGGAGTTATTGGCGTTTTTAAAGTTTAACTTTATATTTTCGATAGAAAAATAGATTAAAAAAAATCAGATTGTAACTTATCCATATAACATGCTACATATCTAACACGAAACACAGCTCATGTTAGTATTAACGATTCATTCGCAATATTAATATCTGCTTTAACTTTAAAATGATACTTCTTTGTGTTCATAAGATAGATAAATCTGTATACTGTATGGTTATGAATACAAATGGGTATAGTGCCAATAGATCAATAACTAAATATTGTACATACATGCTTACAATTATACTTCTTTTTAATTATTGTAATTTATATTTATGTTATTCTTATTAATTATTGTTTTTAATTAAGTAATTTATAATAAACCTGAATAAAGTTCAGATAATCCCTGTCATTTAATATATCAGCCTGTTTTAATGAGATCGGCTTAGTTTCGGTGTCTGTGCACATTGCATTTACAATTGTTTCTTGTAATAGGAGATTCCATTACTTTTGAACTGGACTTGGCTTTTTTATGGTTTATTTTGAACTCATATTGCACAATAAGTATTTTCTCGTTTGATATATTCAACCAGCGTTGTTTGCTTTTTGTATTTTTTTTAATTTCGTAATTTTAAAAACAAAATATTTTATTTATCCTGCAGATACAATTTACAAAACTACAACAAATTTATTGAATAATTGTACTTGTTGAATATATTATTACTAATTCTAAAAACAGAATAAATATTTTTCTTGAGCACAGATGGAAAATGATTTGATTTAGCTCTTGAAGACTCTCCTTGCTTTTGTCTCCCCACTTTGGATCCCAACTTGTTATGTCAAGAGACAACTCTCGACCATAACAGAAATAATGATTTAAGCTTTACTGTTTACTTTATATATTCTTTTAACATTCAATTATAATGTGCTGATGTTCAAATTTCTTAACAATATAAACAAATCGTTTTGTGAATTTATCCAGGAGGAACTAAAAAAAGTACTGTTAAAATGTATCGTATAAAACCAAATAAAAGACAAAACAGGCCAAGCGGTGCAAAAATAACATAAATACTTAATACTTTCAATTTTTATGAATCACAATAGCAGATATTGGTCAAGAAAGGTTTATCCAATATCGATTTTGTTCGGGAACATTATGAAGTATAAATGTAATACTATACTTTTTACCATACGATACTTATTTTTAAAAAAAAATCTGAGTAAAAAGTGGTTCAGGTATATAATTTTTTTTTGTTGGTAGTATTTGAACTAAGACCATTTTTCTTTTCATGTCTTCAATGAGACAGCATTTGCAGGATTATTTTATTAATTTATGCAGAAAAAAAATCAAATTACATTTGATTTCGTATTAATTTCAATTGCTTCATCATAATTTATCCTAGTAGGTGTTTTCAATTAACGAAATTAACACATACTTAATCCTTAACAGTTTATACTACACCGATTCAATATAATCCATAATTTCACTATAAAAAGGCAAGAAGTGTTTGTATAACTAGACTGTCACCGTGACTATAATTCAAGCCAGCGTGATAAAAAAAGTTAACTTCTTGATTTTATAAGATTTCAATACTTAAAATAAAATATTCTACGATTATTAGTAAATGCTAAACCCCTTAATGTCCCAAAAATATGATGTTTAATAGGAAATATGTCTCATTTTTACCTCAGTTGTTTTCTTAGAATTGCTCAACACAATCTGAGAAATGATTTTTAACTTCTATTTTTTAAATTAAAATCATTACTCTTATCAATATCTGAGATAACGATATCTCATCTCAACCAGACGAGTTAATTAATTCTTAGGAGTTCATTGATTTTTGTTTACTTACAAAAAATCATAAAATAAATTAACCGTGATAAAATTTAATAAGCCCTGTCAAGTGAAAAAAAAAATGATTCCGCAAATAGACAACAAGTTTAAACTCCATTTTCTTCAGAAATCTTAACAAATATTAGTGCAAAAAGAATTGATGGAACAGTTGAAATTTTGATAATGAATTTACGTTTTCCTTATCTGTCCCTCAGGGTCAGCCAGGCTATCAACATTCAAATATAAGAATAAATTTAGTTCTTTTTTGCTTAGTGCTCACATATATCTCAGAATAGATCCACATGAGAGGAGATCAACTGAAACATCGGGAAAAGTAAACAAGAAAATATCCCTAACAATAAATCCTCACAAAATATGAGTAACATCAGCACTTACTCACTTTTAAGTTTCTCTATATGTTTGGAGAGGTCAACCATATTGAGGTTAGTAGCCTCTGGATAATTCATTGTAGGGTTATAAAATGTCCATCGTTTGATAAATCAGAGAAGTAAGCAGACCATCTCGGTTGAGAAAAAAAAAAAAAAAAAAATGCTTGTATTCTCTGACGAAAATGTCTAAAACTTAAGATCATTGTTCTATTTTCCATCTCTAATTACTTTTATATCTCTTGAATCTTGCTTCATCTATTTTTACAATCATATTGGTATTAGTGATACCATCCCTTCATTATTCTTAAGCAATTTCTAGCCATTGGTTGAGTTGGTACAGAGTTTTAGGTACTTCCCAACACTTTGAAGTCTGTGTTCTTGCGTATGTTACCGAGTACATTTTACCAGAAGTCCTCTATGTATCCAGAAAATAGAAAGTATAGATTTAGAAGTGATAGAAGACAAATTTCATAAATTTAAATAACACATTTACGGAGTTGTGCACAAAAGTGATTTAATAAAAATTGTGCACATCATTTGAAGCTGTTCTCATAGATACCATTTATCACATTTGTGCATCGCATCCTATGTAAAATGTTTTTTACGCCTAAAGGCTTTTCTTCTTATTTTATTCGGTATTTTTGTAAATCCTCCCAATCAATATAAATATTAATAAAAATGCGAATTACAGCACTGAAATATTATAACAATAAAAAAATTAATTAATCCTAAAATGGTTTTGATCTTAATAATGCCAAGCTATAAGAAAATTATAATCTATACAAAAATATATATTAAATACGCTTTAAATTATAAAAAATGAATATAAATTATGCAGATATAATAAGCAAATAACTACTATCAACTCTAATAAATTAAGGTTAAACGGATTCCTTTAAGTATATTAAATTATTTTCTTTGATTTAGTCAGTTATGCTATGCATTGGATGCGCTTAGAAGTTTGGTTGATACGGTGTGTTAGTCAACTAGTAAATCCGTGGCATTCCGACTGTAAAGCTTTGCCTTGTTTCTTCCAAATGATGTAAATCTAGATCCAAGATTCGGGATATGTAAAGCGTATCTCCTTTATGAGTTACTCCCTGTCATTCTTGTACCATTAAAGCTAGTTATTACAGTTGCTTCGTCACATGTAGAAGGCCACTTACAATATATAACTTGTTCTTGTTCAAGATCAAAAGTTAGATCAAGAAGACAAGTTGCAGAGCCTTATTGAGAACTTTCACGATTGAATGTAGCATTGGTTATTTCCTTTGATTCACTTATGAATTAGTCAAGACTCGCTTTACCATTTATTCTTTAGACTCAACTTCCGACTTTCTCTTTCTCACCCACCCCATTTTACTGCGCTATTAGACCATCAATCTCATGGAAATGAAAACCTGGATGTATTTTTTATGAAATGCTCTGATTGGCCTGTTTCGAAAACCGTATATTTATAGTATAATCTTATTTTTTACCCTATATATATTTTTTTAAAAAAATAATTAGGGTCAAAAATAACATTAATTTTTGAACATTGAATTTTGAAACAGGCCAATCAACCGGATAGTCTTGGTACGTTCGTGATTATTATAACAGGAATTTATTTAAACATGTGATAATGGAGAGGAAGGGGTAACATCTCGTGTAAAATACACCCATTTAGCTATTTAGACCACCATATTTATTGAACAATTATAAATAATAAAACAAAGTAATAAATAAATACAAATTATAATAGTTATGTAATTAAAGAACAAAGAGAAAAATATGTTAGCAAACAAAAACAAATGATATTAATTACAAAAATAATTTGGGAAATTAAAAGAAAGAATAAATGAATTAATATTAATGGCAGTAAATAAAACTGCATACATTTTAGAACCAAAATTGTAATGTTTAACAACAAAACCGAAATTAAATATTCTATTTTAATGATAAAATAAAATGAATCCATTTCTCTTACGTAAGTCAAAGAATTATTCTATTCTCCCATGATCATTAGTTTCAGCGCGTCGCGTTAAATTCTGGATTTAAATCAGACCCAATTAAGTCATTAATACAGCAATTTATTAATTGAGCAGTAATCAATGAGTTTAATAGCCCTTAAAATTCAATCTTTATTGAAGCAACATTAAAAAGTTACAATTTTTATTTATTTTTTATAAGTTTCTGTAATTTTAAATCGATTAATTAAATAAAATTATTTTAAATAGTAATTTTATAACATATTATAAATTTTAAGTTTAAGGTCGGGTTTAAAACAAGGTGATTCGTTATCACCAATGTTATTTAATCTAGCCTTAGAATACGTCATTAAAAGTGTGATGAATACCGAAAAAGGCTTAACTCTGGGTAGTAAAATACCGGTGCTTGGGTAGGCTGATGGTTTGGTATTATTGGGTGAGGACAAAGAAACTATGGAACTAAATACAACCGCGTTAATAAACTCCAGTAAGGAATAAGGTCTTGAAATAAATACAGATAAAAACAAAATACATAGTTAGCAGTAGAAACAAGAGCAATTCGGTGATATATATACAGAAGGAAACACGTTTGAACAAATAGATAGGTTTAAGTATTTAGGTTCTACGGTAACTAGGGAAAACGAAATTGATGAGGAAATAAAAGCGAGGTCGTAGGGGGAAATGCTTGGTTTTTTTTTTTCAATTTCGAAACTGCTTAGCTCGCGCCTTCTATCGAAAAACTGAAAAATTAGAATTTACTAAACTGTTATCCTTCCCACTGTTGCACGGATGCGAGACGTGGGCTCGTGGATAGTTGGCCAATTCTCTTTTAATTACTGTTCTATAATAGTGAAATGAGGGATGTCTTGTGCGTTGCCATAGTGTTCTGATAGTGTTTTGAATTGGTTCTTGGTTTGGATGAGGCCTTTGATATGTTGTGGTAGAGGATTTGACTTAGGTTTATTTGAGACATTATAGGGTAAGGAGACGAACCAGACAGCTTGTTGGATAAGGATTGTAAAGGAATGGACTGCATCATTTAGATTTTCTGGAGCGTTTAGGCAAATTTTGAGATCAATTTGGTCTGTCAAGGTTTGGCGAAAGAATTTCCAGTTTACCGGGCCCCTTGTGAATGAGGGGGGAGGTAATATAGGGATTGGGGATATGGAGATGGCTAGGATTAGTGGACTATGGTCTGAAGATAGGTTATCAAGGCGTGTCAGGGAAGTATTTAGAGGACCTAAGCCTTTGCATATGAAGAAGTCTAGAAGGTCAGGGTTACAGTTAGAATTGATTGGCCAGTATGCAGGTGAATGGGGAAAAAGAATATTGCATCGAAGGGAGTTGAGTGCAAACAGCAACGATCGTCGACGGGAATTTGTGGTTCTGTTGGTTTTTTTTGCATTTAAATCTGCACCTAGAAGAAAGTGGTATGTGGTATCCAAGGGAATCAAGGAAGGAATTGAATTGTAGTTGGGAAGTTCAATGGTAGGGGATATTCAGGGATGGGAATAAACCGCTACTAGTGTTATGGGAAAGAGAGAAGATTGGATCGATACGGCTGTGGGTTGTAGGAAATGTCGGACTTGTAGAAGGATTAAATGATGTGAAAGGATTGATGGATAATGACAGGAGTGCCACCATGTGTTGTTCCGTCTGGGTGATCCATTAGATAGATTTGGTACTGAGGTATATTGTTTAGTCGTCTACTGGTAAGGCGAGTTTGAGTTATTAAAGCTACGTCAATATTTTTGTCGTGTAATAAGGACGTTAGTTCGTTAACGTTGTTTTAAACACCATTCTCATTCCAAAGGAGAATAGAAACAGACTTAAATGGTGCCATTTAAGGTTTTTTTGGCAGAAGAATAAGGTTGGATACTAGATTTGTAAGTAAGGAGATAAGTGGAGTGATAAGGGATCAAAATTCGGAAAGGAAAGAAGTGAGGAGGTTTGTAAGATCAGTAGCGTAAGGAGGATATAGGATATCTGATGAATAGGCTTTTGGGAAATGGAAGAGGTTTGAGGAACAGAGACATGAGGATGTTGGGGTTGGGGTTGAGGATAATGGGGTTTAGGTTGCGATTGTGGCCGGTTCTGTTTCTCCAGTTATTTGAGCGGACACTCCTGGTTGGACAATTCTTGAGGGTCTTCTGAGTGGTCTGGTTGGATCTTCTTGCCTTGGACCTGCCTGTTTTCTGGATACTAAATGTAAGTTTCAAATCTAGGAAATTTTCTTTAACACTTTATTTTATATCTCAGATTCTAACTTATTTACGTAGGTCCGATTTGGACCATTTCGTGCTCATTAAATGATCCTAATTCCGTTATAATGTATTTATTTAATGCACCAAAGTCACTTCTCATTCCCAGTTTAACAAGGTTAGACTTGTTGATTATGAAGACATTTTATATAAATATTCATACATATATTCTTTTTGCTCATGTCACATAATATCTTAATATATAAATTATGTAATAATTTAATATACAATAATATTAAATTAATAGATAATTGAACTTTTATTTCAATAATTATTTATTGTATGTAATTATAAATAAATGGACGACATTCATTTTACATAATTTTACTTAAACTTAATGTATAATTCGTTTTATAAATTTCTCTCGTGTCACTGTACACATGTATTTCAGATCTTTTTTAATTTTTTTTTCTAAACTAGGGGTATTACGTTAAAATTTCTTTTGTGTGTGTTTTGTAAAGCGAAGAAATTTATTTATTTTAAATTATACATGCTTAATATTGACGTTTCTTTAATTATTTATTTGTTTAATATATTTTCGTTTACTCTATCTTGGTATAAGTTATTTTCTCATTTTATTTCTAACCGACAAGTATCTCTCCCAGCACATATTTTACCTTAGAAAGAGAAAAGGCTCTATTTGAACCTCTCAGATCAGGTAAGAATTTATATCAATCACTTTAGAAAACCAAAGGTATTTTTCGACGTATTACAGAAAGAAACAATTGAGGAGTTTTCCATCAAACGTTAATATAGACACAATGGAAAAGTATAGCATTTTTTCCCATAGAAATTCTTCGAGTAAATTATCAATTGAGTTTTCCATCAAACGTTAATATAGACACAATGGAAAAGTATAGCATTTTTTCCCATAGAAATTCTTCGAGTAAATTATCAATTGAGTTTTCCATCAAACGTTAATATATCTGCTTCTCAAAAGTAATATTTTTTTCGTCAAAAAGGTGTTCCATATCAATATTTTTCAATAAAAAAATTAATTTACCAACATGAGATGCTCTTATATTAATGTTTTAAGAATCATTTTTTTAAATTATACAAATTGCCTTTTGGTATAATTGTTTAAACATTTATTTGAATGTAGGGTGTCGAAGGATGCAATGCATAAGCAACTGATGTATGGATTTGTCTAGTCGAGCCTGGTTAGTTCCTATTAGCAGATAAAAAAAAGTTTGTTGTTTTTTTTTAATCAAAAGTTAATATAACATATTTAATTCTCAAAAGTATAGGTTTTTTTGACAAATGAATAATCTACAGCTAATGCTTATTCAGTTTATTTCACAATTTATTTTTACTGTGTTAAAAAACAAAAATATAAAAAGTAAAAAAATAAAAGTAGGTAACACAGATCAACATTTTCAATAAAAATTTACCAAAACTTGATATTATACTGAGTTTTGATAGAAAATTTCTCATATGTGTCCGTGTGACAACTGGTAACGACTCTGACAAATATAAATACTAAGCTCTTTCAAGTTATATATGTCGTAAAAGGTACGAGATATTTGAACAAATAAATTATA
>NW_027109603.1:27552-37775 GCF_000696795.3 Halyomorpha halys
TATATATATTTGTATCTAGGCAATTTCTACAGGTTTCTTTCCAAACAAGACTATGCTTATTTATGTTGTTATTATTATTATTTTTAACATATCTGTTTTAATAGTAAATGACCATTCCATATGATAATTAGGGAATATAGGTTTTCATACTATGCCAACTATGTCTTATTTTTATTTAATTAGGTTTAGCTATAGCTAATCCGTTAAATAACACAGTTTTAGTTCCAGGTACACAAATGTTTGTCTGTTTCATCTCTTCTATGGAGTATTGTATATTAGGGTCGCAAATTTTTACTTATTATTCTTTTTGTTTTTTTGAAACGCTTAATACTGAAAACGTGGGTCTAGGGATGAAAAGTAAAATTTAAAAAAAAATGTTTGTAATTCCTAGTTCGTGCAATGCTAAGATAAAAAAAAATGGTTTATTAAATAATTTCTAAAATAATTAGGCGGATGTTTATGAACTGTCTGTTGGTATAAAATAGTTCAAATGAGGGTAGAAAACATTTTAAAAAATATAAAATGAATTCATTAAACACATTTGTTGGTAAAGAAATATCTCTGGAAAAACAATTTTTCTACAAAAAATGCAAATTTTCTCAAAACATTTAACATTATTAAATACAGCTAACTTTAACAAATTATTTATACACAGTCATTTTCTGAATTCGAAAAATGTTATAATTTAAAAACTGGACTTGGACTCTGTCGAATGAACCGTAGTTCCAATAAAACCATCTCTGGAAACGAGTTGCCATTCCGACGTTCATTTCAATCGAGCAAACGTCATACAGCGGTGCTATTGGCCTAAGGTTTACTAACTATGAAAAGTTAGTAAATTTGAGTTGTCGGTTACTAGAGAATTGAGAGAGAAAATCCTGAAGAGACATTACAGATTTTGAAGTACATAAAGAGTTTACAAAAACTCATCAAAACTCTTGCTATAAGAAGGAATCTTATAGCACGATTCCTAGTTTATTTAGTAAATCTTAGTTGGTTGGAAATTTCATTTTCTTCTTTTTGAAAATAATAAACCATAACCTTTTTAGTTCATTTGACTGAATCCAGTAGTTCCCCGATTTTTTCCGATTGGTCAGATCATAAATTCTTTACCTAAACTCTTTCCTGAAAATATTCATTGGAGTGAAATTGAATAGGAAAAACCTTTGAAAAATATAAGTATGTTGTGAAAAAAAGATTCGAATTATGCTTTATGGTATATATTTTTTTTAATTGAGGAAAATTTATAACAACTTTTGTAGATTATTGTGTGTATATTTATGTTATCATTCTAAATAAAATCTTTCCGCAATAACTATCATCAAATTTTATAATAATTAGATAGAAATTAAAGATCAGACAAAAGATAGTAGAATAATTTTAATTTTTAAACTAACACAAACCTTGATGGCGTAATTAAATTTAAAATATTAAAATAATAATTAACAAGATTTTGTGTTATAGAAATCAAAACAGAACTGACATTTTTTTATGAATAGATGTCCATAGGTATAACAGACAATGAGGTTGGCGGAATAGACACAAATAATGAATATTCAGTGCCTAATAACAACCCCAAAGGATTTTTAATGTCTTAAGTATGTCGTAAAATGAATAAAATGATATTTTTACATTGAAGTAATTAGTAATTCAATCTTTGAAGATTGAAAACTTTGGTAAAATGCAAATATATTGAACTAATAAAATTCACAGTTTACTAAACTAATTAAAGGGACTGAGTGAGTGGGCAGTACAGTGTTATAAAAATTCAATGGATATACTGACAATTTTATTTAAATATTGAATATAATGAATGAAATAGCTGAATTGGCAGATACGGTATTTTTTAACTAATTTAAAATAAATGAATAGAGAAGATGATCAGGGGGTGCGGTCAGAAAAAAAATATAAATAAATAAAACATCTGGCTCTGCCGAAAGCTCCCTGATGAAGACCTACAACTCAGGTCGAAACGTCGGCACGAATAAATAATGTTTTGTTTATTTGTGTTTTTTGCTGACAGCACTCTTTGATCATCTTCTCCACTTATTTATCTACAGTCAACTATCTACACCTCAATTTAAAATAAAATTTTTTTATCCCGTTCCACACAAATAATTAAAATAAAGAAAGAAATTATTAAAATATTATTTTTACAATCCCCGGAACTGTTTTTAAATAATAGAATTGTTCACATCTAATTAAAGAATAATGATTTTTTTTTTTTTTTAAATTGTATATCTTGAATGTGAAGGTGTAGCCTTAAACGCTATGTGAAATGATGACAAGATAGCCTGAATGGGTTTAACAAACAATTTTACACAAAATAAAAATATAATAAGGAATGCCTTTTTGAATAAAACTTTAAACATAACAATTACGTTTTTATTTCAATTTTAAGGTTTCGTCACAAAAACTAGACAAAAAAAAAAGGAAAATACAAAACATAAAAAAAGACTTTATTAAAAATTGTGAAAACATATAAAAAATGTTTATTTGAAATCTGTGAATTGATACATGTTTTATTGCATCGCTCAAAAGTTTTTTTTTATTTAAAAAAATTTAATTGGTTATAGATAACAGAAAAAATTGAATTAAAATGACATAATTGTGATTGTAGAAACACTTTCGTAACAACAGATCAACGTTCTTTATGTTTAAAACGCGTAAACCAATTTATTTCATTCATGTTTCAAAGAAGGAAAAGCTTCTCTCTATTGTAAATCCAATATCAAGTATATTTCATAAGAGATTGTTTGCTTTTATAGAAAAATAGACTCTGAGTCGCATAAGGAAACTGTATATTGATTTATACTCCAAAAACAACCCAGCTTATAATATAAATCTTTAAAATTCTGCGTTTCAGAAATAATATGATATAGAATTTTTTTTTCTAGAAAAAGAGCTGAGGGAAAGAAGAAAGGTTTTTCATATGCTGTATGGTTGTTTTATTATTATGGTTAATAATTGCAGGTCAATTAAAATCACTATTAAGTTCTCTGACATACAGGTTGGTTTCTATATATTGAGATATTATTAGTTCTGGTTTTATGACGTTCTAGATTGTATGGCCTTAATCTAATCTTAACCTCTATCGGGTTTTTCGCTACTTGAGGATATTGCTGATCATTCCATCTCCTGGAATCATTTCCAATATCGCGACAGGTTTATTAGAATCAAGATATTGAATATTGAAGTAGTTCTTATTTCAACGTTGTTTATAGTTCAATATATATATCTCTGTTGAGAACCCCCTCCATCTTATCTCCTATCAGCCACGACTGGAAATAATCAATCAGAAGATCCAAAAGTGAGGCCCATAATACACTAGTCTACCAAAATTGCAAGTTAACCTTGAATAAATTGTAAACTAATTTCTTTCAGTGGATTCTAATGTAAAACTATTTGTATAATATGATAGTAAAACGTTTTCCACTAAGTATGTAACTTATTAAAATTTAATGGATTAAATTGCCTAAATTTGCGTATATAACCAGATCAGTATCGAGGTATATATTATTTTTAATTTTGAAAGAAATCCGAAAAAAATAATGTTACTGCAATACATTGTCCAATGCCAGGTATAATGCAGTGCATTTTTGTTTATATCTAAAAACCCATTTACAAAGAATAGATTTTCTTTTATCTTTTTTATTGAGCGTCATATGAAGTAAAAAGTTTACCCATTCAATGTTTTGGCTTTAGTTATTTTGTTTCTCTACACTCCCGTCAAATTTACGTTTTTAGATAAATAAAGTATTTTTTCAACTGCTAATGTGCATTTTCTGTTGAAAAATAATTCATATTTTTATCTAGACTATATATGAAAAATAGTAAACGACCTTAAAAGTAATTATAGAACTATTCTAGGTAAACTTTTAATTATAGAAAAAAACTAAAAATGTTACTGTAGGTAGAGTAGTATTTGAGCCCCGATCAAAATCGTAACATACAATATTTTCCAAGAAACAATTTTTCAAACACTAATATTTTTGTGAATTTATGATTATACCTCAGCAAATATCATGAAAATTACTATTTCTCGGAAAATAATCATCATTACCTAATTTATAGTATATTTAAGGAGCTTGAACCCTAATAAAGTTTTTTATGTGCAATAAATCTCTTTCCGAGATTTAGTTTTACAAACACCAACATTTTTCAGACATACGGATTATTCATGGATTATTGCATTACTAGGTGAAACATAATTAATCTTAGATATTTTTATTCCTACAGTGTAGCTTATAATTTTTATTAGACGATTTTTGCATTTTATTGTATAAATTTAAAACTAGTCATATCTTGATATAAGTTCGATATCTCAGTAACTGTTTGACATAGAGGTGTCTGTGTGTCTATTACGGCTCAATCTGAAGCTAGTTGAAGACACCATGTAGTAATTTATAATGAAAATACCCGTAAGAGTAGCAGTTTCCAAGATATTTACCAAATTGATTTCAAATAGTATTCAAAGGAAAATTTTGAACGTAAAGAGTTCTAGTAGGACTCAATTTGAAGCTCGTATATACACTATTAAGTCATTAGCAATGGTTCACAAGAAAACCATATTGGATTTGGAAAAAATTTATCTCGGAAATTATTGAACATAAAAAATTCTATAAGAGCTCATTAAATGCACTATTAATAATTCTGTTATGTAAGACATTTCACATACTTCCAATACTTAATAATCAATGATAACAGGCAATGAACCTAAACGTTAAATTAATATTATTTTAACATAGATTTATTTCCACATATTTTTTTAAATATTTATTTCACATACATATGAGACAGTGAAACAACGAACAATTTGAAAAAAAAAATACAAGTACTTTGCAACAGGACAGTGCAACTCCGTGCTGAAAAGATTTTAAGAAATATGAATTTACCATTCGCCGTCTTGAAACAAAACGGCAGACGACAAAACCTTTGTATTTGTCCGCTTTTCATAGAAAAAACATCTGACCAATTAAGACCTAACTTTATACTGTTGTTATTTAGAATCGTTTTTAGCACTATTAAAGTACTCGCAATCATGGTACAAAATATAATTATGTATTTTAATTTTGAAAAATATCTTAAATAATGGACTTTAACTATTTTACACATAAGGTTATTTGTTATAATACTTTTATTTAAAAAAAAAAAAAAAAAAAAAATACCTAGCTCTACAAGTTTTTCAACCCGTCAGATGCAAAATGTCCCTGGTTTATGTCATTACATTAATGGTTTATAATGTAAGATCCAATAGTCGGTATATCTACTAATTTATGGCCTATTTGGGCATTGAAGTTCCTAAAGGGGACTTTAAATATTTTTGATATTATCTTATTACCTAACGATTATTCAAGAAATTTATCCGGTAAGGAACATTTTAATGACATATTATTATTCAAGAAAAAAATTATTTACAAATATAAAAAAAATTAATAAAAGAATACCTTCTTTATATTAAAATCAGTGAATAAGTTCATGATTTATTATACACGATCCTTAAAAAAAATAGGAATAAATTTAACTTAGATCAAAATACCTTTTATTATTCACATATCGTTACTTGTAATTGAAAAGAACTCGACAGCCAACATCGTTGGATATTTTCATTCTAACTGAGAAAAATCCTGAGAATCATTATAGAAATAGTTAGGCTTGACCTTGGTGCAAAATGTATATAAAGGTTTAGGCTTGGGCCCAAGGCTCAGTGTTAACATTGCGATTCAATTTGTTTGTAATTTTCTTGAAAAAAAAAATAAGGTTTGGTAAAAATATTAGATGGATAGGTTACCAAAAATGGAATTCATGGAAGCAATATAAGCTGACAGTAACGTATGCTGGTATAACTGCCTTTGCTTTCCACCAGCTTATGTTTTATGTATACAAATCTTTTACTACCTCTCGACCTTGTTGACTGAAGCTCGGTAAACCTCCAAATTAGATGGAGAGGATCAGTAAAAGATTCAAAGGTAGATTTATTTCATAAGGACCTATGTTCGTACCTTCATATTGTTGATAAGAGATTTAGTGATATTTACTAAAGCGAATAAATAAATATTAAATTTTTTTCCTTGAAAGAGTTGATTAGTTATTTATTTATGTTATAAGGCTTATTTAAAACGGTTCTTTATTTATTAGGTTATTCTACACGCAGTTTTACCTCGAAAATTAACGCTGTTTTTTAATATTCGCCAAAAACTAAAGGGAGACCGTTGTGCCAACAGAAAACCTGTGGGCGTCATGAGAATTTTTTTGAAAATTCGAAAATATCGAGGTTTTGTAATTAATTTTAGCTTCATATCCTTCAGCCGTTCCTATGTACCTTTGACGAATATATCATGTAGTAAGTAAAAATCAATATTTATTTTCTTAAGGATAAAGTAAAATTGGATTGACCAATCCTTTCTTTCTTTTCCTAAAAAGAAAATTATTAACCTATAATAATGTATTTTCGTTATTTGTGATGGTTTTTATTGTAACTATCTTACTGTCTTTTCCTATCAAAACATATTGTTTTCTTGTTGTTTGCATCAGTTCGTAAATGGAGAATTGCTTTACCAACGAACAATTAAAAATGTATAAAATATCATGTCATCATGAGTTTACATAAAATGCAACCTTTTGATTTATTACTATTTTAAAAAATAGTAATCATTAAGTTCGAGAGGATGAAATTTGAAATAAATTTTAAAAAAGAATTTCATTATTTATTGAATTAGGTTTGATCGAGATTTTTTTAAATTATAGGATATTCCTTATTGTGCATGTGTATTTGAGTTAAATTCCCTTTCTATTTTTTCTCAACAATCTAATTTTTATTTTGATGTAACACAATCAGGTTTTTTATTTTCTATAATTCACTAATCCTAAGAACATTCCTTCCTCTTTAGGAAAGAAGTTTTGGCTCTTGATCATCATGAAAAAACTATTTCAATGAGAAAACATAACCAATAAACTTAAGACACGTTTCCAACTTTTATGTTTGTTTTGGTAAACTCAAGGTATTTGAATTTACATAAAATGTAGCATTTTGATTCATTATTGTTGGCAGTTTTTTTAAAAATAATAATTATTTGTTATAGTGAATGAATTTACAAAAATGGTTTCATTCCTTATATTAATAAATTATGATTAATAGATTGAAAATTGCTACAGTTCTAGTTTAACTTATAATTTTTAATAGACAATTTTCACATTTTACTACATAAATTTAAAAGGGGTCGTATCTTGAAAAAAAAATCGATATCTCAGAAACGTTATGATATTGAGGTATTTATTACGGCTCAATCGCTACTTAAAAACACACATGCAAGAGTAGGAGTTTCTAGGTTATTTGCCTAATTTAAATAGTATAGTGTTAATTTTTCTTAGTTTGGTGAAAATATTGTAGTAAGAAGGACTGTACATAGGAAAATATTGAACGTAAAGAGTTCTATTAGAGCTCAATTTGAAGCTTGATAAATACATCATAAAATATTTAATAATAATTAATTTCTTAACAGTAGTAGTTTTTATGAGCATTATTGTACAAAAAGAACTCTATTAGGGCTAGAATGAAAGCACATTAAATGCATTATTTACTAAGTTCTATTACTAAATGCTTTAGAAGTTTTTGGTAATAAATCTAAAAATATACGCCAATCATTTTGAAAAATCTGCGATATAAGGGCATCGGGCATTCAGGAATTGTTAAAACATTTTCACCATGATTCGGGGAAATTTACCATTGTATTTTTCAAACATTTTTACATACGTATACGTTGCTATAAATGTAAGCTATTTTTTTCTGGAATATAATTATAATTCATTTATTATTTTGATGATTTTTTAGGCAAATAGACTGCGTAGTATCATCCCTATCTCTAGAACAATTTCTTTTTTTTTAAGGACAAAGTAAAATTTGATCGATCAATACTTTCTTTCTTTGTAGATTGAAAATATATTTTCGTTAGTTGAGATGGTTTTTAGTGTAACAATCTTACTGTCTTATCCTTTCAAAACATATAGTTTTCTAGTTATTTACTTGGTTACTGGTTCGTAAAATGGAGAAGTGATTTACCAACGAAAAATTAAAAATGCATTGATTTGGAAGATTATATCAACATGCCTTTATGCCAGGCAGCCTGCGAAAAACTGCGGAGTGGGATAAAAGTCGGGAGTTCCGTCGCGAGATTGCTTCCGGGCAAGTAAAGACTCCCTTATCTATAGCTATAAAGGATTAATGCGCACCAATAATAAAAAAAATACGTTCTTCTAGAAGAAGGTTCCGAACACTCCCTCCTAAATAGAAACGTTTAATCAGAAGGCTGGAAGGAGATTCAAACGGGTGGAATGGTGAAAAATATGTTTTAAAGAGAATAGGAAAGAGAAGCGGAGCTAGGGAAATGAGGAAGAACGAAACATTTACAGGTAAGAAATCAAAGTGAAAAGATCGGAAGTAGAGGACCAGTTGAACTAAGTTGATTAGACGACAGTAGACAAAGGATTTGAAGACATAGGAACAGAAGTGGGTGGAAGAAATACTTTTTTATAATAATTGTAATTTTTTAAAAAATAATTTTGAGTGCCAAGAGGGTTAGTACAATGTGTACCAATCTTTTTTTTTGTAAAAGAAATGAAAAAAAGTTGTTTTTGTTTAAATTTAAATTCACTTCTCTCTCACAGAATGTCACCATTAGAAATAATCTTGTAATAAATTATTTAAAATTAAAGTGCAATTAATGCAATTAGATGGTGCAATGCTTAATTAACATGACTAAGCTATAGGATGGCAGGATATAATTAACCCAATAGCAGTATATAATCGATAGACGATCTATCCGCATAACTATCACTCCGAATTGCCATTTGGAACTGCCTTCACTCTTGTCCAGTAAAAATAGATAGCTGTACCTAGGAATAAGTGTGGAATAATTTCTTTTAGGGGATTCTTACGTAAAAATGTTTCAAAAATACTATGGATAAAAGTTACCTATCTAAAATGATATCCGTAGCACTAATGTCACACATTTTTCAGAATGGCCGCCATATTTTTTTTGGTTTATTGGCAATAACCTCAATAAAGTATTATAATGAAATATATTATTATAAACTAATTCCAAATAACACATTTAAATACCTTCAATTTGAGTTCTAATAGAGTTCCTTATATTAAATAATTTTTCTCTTTTCAAATCCATAAAAAAAATCGTTTTGTAAACTTATTTCGGCAAAATTAGTAAAAACTACTATTGCTAGAAAAATAATCATTATGAACTACTTTATGCTGTATTTACTGAGCTCTAACAGAACTTTTTACTTCCAATGGTTTCCTAACTCATTTTCAATGAACGATACAGCAAAATGCCAAAATCCTGTAAAAACTATATCAATTTTCAATCAGTGAATCATAATTTATTAGTATACATAATGAAATCCTTTTTGTAAATTACAAATTGTGTTACACCAACACAAAAATTAGATTGTTGAGAATAAATAGCTGAAAAATTTAACTCAAATCCACATGAACCATTAGGAACATCTTATAATTAAAAACAAATATGTATGAAAATATAAATAAAGGAAGATTAAAGAAGTCGTCTATCTCGATTAAATCTATTTTATTTCCTTTATATAAATGGAATTTTTAGGCCTGTTCCAATAATCAATTCTGACTGTCTGGGACAGTCGGGAGCTTGTAGTTCAGGTTTTGGGAAGAAGAAACCAGTACTTTACCGGTACTATGCATGCTCCACAAAGTTCGGGAAAACCAAAAGTGGTTTTTGGAACATGCCTATAATAAAATTCACTTTCGATAAATAACAGATTCCAGCTGTAACTATGGAAGGTAACTTGGGTGGTAAACTACATTAACGTATACGATTTGCTCTATAACTAAAATTAACCTGGTAACATTGCCCGGTAAAGTTTATCTCCAGATTTCAAGGTTAACTTTTATAGTGCAACTGATAATTATTGATTGTACCTGAAGGATTTTAGGAATCATATTCAAAACTGTGATGGTGGAACCAGCCCTGAATAGATTCTGTAACTACAACAGATTTTGAATAGCTTTTTCTGATAATAATTAGTAGTTCTTGTATTTTAACTAATTTATATTTTTAAAAATCCGTTTCTCTATCATTTTTATATTTTCTTTGGAGTGTAATTGACTCTATGTACCAATTCTACCCGTCTCTAAAATATCTGTAGTAAAACATTTCTGACTTCTTGTATACATTTAA
>NW_027109603.1:37833-43555 GCF_000696795.3 Halyomorpha halys
TAATCATTCTAACGAATTCAGAAAATAACGTTAAAATAAAATGTTTATTACTTGCCTACTACATGGATTAAATAAAATATCGCTAAAAAATATTTCATTAGTTTGTTCAAAGACGATTGAAATCTTTTATTTGATGATTTTAAATCTATTTTATAATGTTTATAATTGTTTAATATGTTGACATGCATATCATACCTACTGCACTCAGGAAACCTTTGGCACAAAAGTATTTAATATTTTTAAAAACGCTGTATCTAAGTAAGTAATATATACGTAGTAGTATATAATATCTATTAATCTGACCAGAAAACGTTGTACATTTGCATAAAAGTATAAAATATATTTGATATTTTTTTGTCTTCTACCTCTCTTTAATTATGAAGCAGGGCTATGTTTAGAATCTGGTCATCTTAATAAATAAAAAAAAAATTTAACCAACTGTTATACCATGCTATACTGGCTTTGCATCATCAAGAAAAATAAATAAATTGCCAATAATTTTAGACAAGATATTGATATTTCCTGTATTTTCATAGCCAATTGAGAGTTTGGTGAGAAATGAATACTGCTGTATAATTCTATATATTTTTTATCAATCTTTCATCTAGAACCTTGATCCATGCCTTTTTATTTTTTTTAATTAGATTATTTTCAGTTTACATTCATTTGACATGCACTGACATGTATGGCCATTTGTATACATAAAGAATGCTCTATTTAACTTTGAGTTAATCTACTATCCATCATTCAATTGCAGCATTATTGAGTGCTAGATGAGTTCGATTAAATGGAATCACTGGGACCGATGATTTGTGGAGCTATGGCAGCTGTCAAATGCCGGTGCTTCATTTGCTTCCTCTGGATTCAGGCGACGAATCGTAATTTTGAAACAAAACGTAGCATGAAAAATTCTGCTCCCCTCTAGATTTATGAGGATCCTGAAATTATTGTGTGGAGAAGGATATTATTAGTTTTTAAAAACTGAAATGGAAAAACGTTTCACAGTATTATTTGGTATAAAGGTACTGTTTTGTTTTTAACATTTTGTGCCGCTTGCTTAAGATAAAAAATTTATCTATGGTTAAAATTTATATCTTATAAAGATATGAGTTTATCTATGGTATAAAATTTACATCTTATAAAGATGAAATGTTTATCTATTGTTGCCTGTTTATATATGCACATTTGGGTACTTCCTTTCTAAAATCATTTATCCATTTAAGCTCTGGGAAGCTGGAGATGATATAAGTGTTATTTATAAAAACTTTATGCTTAAGAAATATTTAATAACATAATTTTTATAAAAAATATTTTTTTAATATCATATTAATTTTAATCATTGCATTATTATTTTTAAAAATATCCAATGAGTAGTTAAAAACAACAATATTTTTACTTAGAAACAACCTGTGTTAAATGTGTTTTGCTTGTGTGTGAACATGTTGCCTGGTGTGGCCACTCACAGCCTCACATTTCTCAAGCACACATGTTTAAGAACAATGATGAATTGTTCAATTTCCACGCAATGTGACTGTTTACAGCCAGAAATCGAGAGTACCAAAATTTATCAACAACGTTCATTTATCTATCCTCAAGGCGGATACATGGCATCCTGGAAAAATCAAGTGCGATTTTCGATTACTTATACAGGATGAGGTCATCATTGTAAGGCCCGGTTGGTGTAAGGTGCCTCCTACAGACTGACCAGCCTTATATACCTCAATTACATCTGACTACGAAATTGGTTTCGTATTCTCTCCATATATCATATCGATTTCATTTTACAAAGGCCTGAGGAAAAAATTTCGATATGCAGAAAGTAGACGATTACTCCCATTTTAGGATGTTCAATATTAACCCATTCAATGAGGAACATATCGAAAATCGACATTTTAAAAAAATATTATCATATTTATGATCTTTAACTTTCTCGAGACTTGTTAATTTTGTTTAAATAAATAATTCAATTTTTTTTCAACACATTTTATTTTTCTAAAAAGTCCGACATTTCGTCAATCCGGTCATCCTCAGGGACATATACCATAAAACAGCTTTTATTACATGTATGATCTTAACAATTCAAATTACTTAACATTATTTTTTATAATTTATCTTACCTTAATACAATTTTGGAACTAAAAATATTTAAAACTCAACTTCATGTAGGCTATTCTACCCAGGTCACAAGAACAATTTCTATGGAAAATTAAAACATTAGGTAAACATATTCTTTTGTTAATAAGTATATCCTACATTATATCTAATTACCTAATTAGTCAACTTTTACATTAAAAACAAAAATTAAAATTCATTTATCACAGTTACTTGTTAAAACTTTATCACAACCTTGCTTGTAACCTTCCTCCACTCAGTTCAAGCATTAAAATTATTTATTATAATTACACTTTTGTTAATTTTCCTCTTTATTTCATTAGTAAAAATCCCATCAAGGCTAATTATAACTATCCACATTTAATTTATCTTATATTTTTCATAAATTAATTTTACTTAATATCTCTGCATCGTGCAGAATGTCCAATATTAACCCGAAATCGACATTTTAAAAAAATATTATCTATCAACACTATTATCTATTATGTTTTATTTTTTGCAAAAGACAACATACTAATAATCTATCTCGGGATGAAGCTATAATAACCAATAAAACCTTTCGAGATTCCAAGCTTAGACGTTCGGTATTTCCTTGTTCTGCCTCATGACAGGAACGCAAACCTAAAAGGGCATTTTTTTTTCAGTTCTAGATATTTATCATTTTAGAGTCCTTTGTATTAATTTTTAGGAAAAAAATCCTCTTCCCACACTTGTTCTAACAGAAGGTTGTTAAAAATAATTTTATAAACATATGTTTCCTTTTTTGTTAATGATTGACTATGTTCGCTTTATTTGTTGAAAGTAGTCAGGGACCTGTCTGTCAGTAATATATAAACTAATTTTTGTTTTATACCAAGGTAAAATAATTATCATTATTTTTGTCTTCAGCTAATAAGAGACGTATGGTGGCTCTTTTTTATTAGCTATGTATACATTTTATTTTCTACTTCTTTCATCACTTTATTTTATTAATTACATTCTGTACAATTATTTACTTTGTCATTCTTTTTTTATTGTCTGTATTCAATGGTCGTTATCTTGTTCTGTTCTTAGCCCTGATGAAGGCTAGAAATTCTTACCGAAACGTTGGCATGGTTAAGTAAGTTACTTCAATGTATTTGTGTTTTATTTTTACCGCACTCCCCAACGATCTTCTTCTCATATTAAGTAAGTATATTATAACTTTTATTATATAGCAAGTGTTAATACGTATGATGATTAAATTATTAGTCTTATCCTAGTTTATATTAGTATGTTTAATTTAGTTCTACATTATTAAAATTAAAATTTTATTAATTTCGCTACTCTGAAGTACATCTGAATTAGAAAACCGGGCCTTGCATTACAAGGCACTCGTATCACTTACCGTCTCAGGTGGAATGTTTCCTCTATCACTTGTACGGTAAGAGGGATCATATCTCCAATATAAACACACCCTTAGGTGCTGAATAACAATTGGCTATTTAATTAATTTATCCTTCTCCTCTAATTACACTGTTTATTATTCAGTGTAAATCGGATGACTAATGTCCATCATTATGCCTGCTTTGGTCAGAGTTCTAGTAGAAACCACTGGATTATAAGATCTGAAACAATTTATATCCATTAACCTAATTTGGGTTAATAAAAAATTTCCTAAGTCCACAATATAAACAGACTTTTTGTTCTAATCTGAATATACCTATGAATGAGTGCTTTAATCGAGGAACTGGTCCGAATTGGTCAATTTCATCCTACATAACTATATGCTAAATACTTATAATAATTAACTTGTATTTATTTTCATGTAATTTATTTATTGGTATTTACAATTACACTAAAAATAAATAAGTTAAATTATCTCCAGTAACCCGGTATGCTATAGTGGAAATTAAGATTAACGTACGAGTTCTTTTTAAAAAGTGAAGAGATGTGTATCAATATGGAGAGATCAGTATCAAAGGTTATTTGGTCTAAGTAAAAAAAAAAATATTAAACATTTCTATTCTTTATATAGGTAGCAACTTCTTTCTGTTAAAAACAGTGCTATTTAACACACTATATATTTTAACTAAACAACAACTCATGAAGATATTTTTTTTCTGAAATTACTCATGGCTAAGTTAACAAGAGTAACAAATGAAAAATTTGTAAGAACTTTTTTTAAGGATAAGATTTTTGTGCCATTTCTTCATCATTTCTCCTTTATCTCGATAGTCACAGTTGCGTTCATGAACAACAACGAGAACGAGTCCATTCTTTGTCCAGTTTTTGTCTTAGTTTTGTTCTAATTGTAGTTCTTAGCAACCTATACTTTCGTTTTTATCTTAGTTTTCTAATATACTATCATTTATTTTTTTGGAAAATTGAAAGGGGGTTATTCTGGCAGATTTTAGGGTTTTAATATCTTTTTGACTATACAAAGTTTCCATATGTCGAGAAAATATGTGGAACGGAGTACAGCGTTTCAAGTGATGGCTAAATAAGATGGCTTTTCCTAGAATGAGTTTTAGCGTGTACGATGTTATTAGGTCATAACCAAGAGCTTTGAGGGTAGATAATCTCTTAAATGATGCTAAATGTTTCTGAAGGATGAAATCCTTTAGGTGGGAGGATCATTTGGAGTGGAATATTTAGTTTTGCTTCAATTTATTCATGATGAATTGGAGTAAGGATATCAGGATGCGAAATAAAGGTGTATGAGATTTTTCTTCGTCAGTTCTAGTAAACCTCCACCCTACAGCTTGAAGTCCTATATAGTGTGTTGAAACGTAGGCAGAAAATAAATAAATAGTTTGTAACTGTTTTTTTCTTTCTTCTTAACCCCATGCTTAATTAAAAAAAAATTGATGTGACAAATGGACATGCTGGAAGTATTATTTAAAACTTGTTTGTTATTAAATAATTACTAGAGCAATGGAGTAAATTTCCTAATAAATAACATTTACTTTTATAAAATCAATGACCGTGTCAAGATTTGTCACCAAATTCTGCATGGTTAAAAAACTAAGCTTAAGTTTTTATTACCCTTCGTCGTAAACCTACTGACTGCCCTACAGTTTCATTAATGATGTTACTCTTACCCCTGTCGAACAGATCCGCTACCTTGGACTACATTTGCACAAACGATTAACATGGAATCCTCACACAAGACTGAAATGACCGGAAACTGCACGTCGATTTCGACTATTACAGCACTTACTAGACAAACGGTGTAAACTTCCAACACATTTCAAAAGACTGATCTACATGACTGTAATAAGGCCAATCTGGACATAAGGAGTTGAGCTTTGGGGCTCCATTAAACCTTCGAATTCCTCTCGTATTCAATCCTTACAATCCAAAATCTTTCGTAAAATCCTCAATGCTCCTTACTTTGTCACAAATAAAATCATACATAAAGACTATAATGTTCCCTATGTAACCGATCTAGCCCGGATCAGATATCACTCCTTCCATTATAAACTCTATAACCACTCAAACACCCTTGTTTCTAATCTTGCGTCCTCTTCCATCCCTGACAATCCTCCGAGGCGCCCGGAAAGAAGATGGCCACGAGACCAGCTAATGTAAAATGTCATTAGAGTGCTACCAATGGGTAGTTTCTCTACACGCCTGTAACACTCCAATT
>NW_027109603.1:43885-53011 GCF_000696795.3 Halyomorpha halys
TTTGACCACAAAAGTCTTAGTAAATTCATTATTATTGATTCCTACAAAATTATAATTGAGAAATTTGAATTGACGAATTCAAATTTTCTTGTTTTTATGACTTTCGAATCATGCTTTGCTTGTTGACATGAACATAATTAGTACTTCATACAAATTGATTTTCTGCTTTCTTTATCATATCAATTGTAATATATTTAAATAATTCGGATAGTATGCAATCAGCTGTATTATACAATTAGCGAATTGTTATTAAATTGAAAAAAAAGTTTATGGAGAGCCACCTTTCGGCAAACAACTTTCTCGTTTCTATTTTGGCCAGTCGATCTGGCGTAATAAAACAACTTGCGGGTTACGAAGTGTCAGCAAGTGCACTCGCTACATGTAGCCTATAGATGGTCCTAAGCTCCCTCCTCGATGAAGCTATTAAGATACGACAGCGTTTATTTTGTTCTACCAAAAATACATAGAAATTACATAATTCTCTTGGAGCCAGTTTATTGAACAAAAGTCCGGAGCTTTATTGAAGCTGATTCTAGTATGAAAAAAAAAAATGATCTTAGCTCCAGCTCAGAATACGTTTTTAGTATCGTAATACTATAGTCTTATAGCTAATGTTTATTCCTACTTTTTGTGTCAATTTCATATCCTAAGTAGGTCATATTAAACCATGCTAATCAAATTTTACACCAGCGTTTGATATTGCAACTGGCAATAAGTTGTGCTGAAACCAGTAACGAGAAACTTGAAAATAGAGAACACAGCTGAAGTTGGCGTGTACCGCTTTGCTTATGTGTTGTAGCAATTTATTGTTAGCAGCTCTGTGGCGTGCGATCCTTTGGTTGCTAGCGGGATCAGAGATCCAAAGAGGAAACTCTTGTACGAAGGATTTGTTCTCCACCACGCCCTAATGAGCGGCCTACTTAGATCTTTCCATAGCCCAGATTTCTAACTTTTAGCATTGGCAACTGTTTATGTCGCAAAAGTTAAACCTAAGCGCTCATTATCTCGGGTATAAAAAAATATTATACTAATAACTACAGGTAATAATGACACATGAAATATCATTTAACTGAAGATCATGAGACTCTAAAGTATATTTTCTATGTATAATGCCCGTAATAGCCGTTTAGAATTTTTGTATATTTTTAAAATGTCTGTGTCGTTTACAATAAATAAATAAAAGTAATCCAATAAATACTGAGAACCGGTGGTCGAATATTTATTTATTTGTTCTACGTTAATTCCGTATAAATGGTCCATTAAGGTCCCATCCAACATCTCGGGAGGGATTATGAGATTATGGTCAGACAGGTTGGAGAGGGGGCAGTATATAGAGTTAAAGGAGAGGAGATTAAACAGTATTTGCCCTCTGTTCTTGCCAATATCTACGGTTCTCTAAGTTTTAATGCTGTTAGATATACTTATAACTGACAAGCGGCAATACATATTACTTATACTTAAAATATATGATAAGCAGTACTTATGATCATATTGACTCTCAGGAATTCGAAAGACTGTTAAACCATAATGAATAAATAAGGTTTATATATCTATTTACGTTAAGAGATATTTGGAATGTTGGTGTATGAAAAAGCTATGACAGCTTATGGCAAAACCTTTTCAAGATCAATTGCGTCTAAAGTAAACTAACTCTACTTTGTTTTGTTCTATGATATTTATTTATATTTCATATTAATATATTTTTATTAAATATTTTTCAGAAGATTAAAATATATGTTCTTTGCTATTGGTAAGAGAAACTTAAAACAACAAACGCTAGTGCTATACGATGGCTTCTCCAACCAAAAAAAGGAAGTTACTTTTTTCCACAGTGGAAGGCTGGATTCGAACCTTGAGGCACCCCGATTGATTTTAAAACACATTTATTTCCAATAACATTCTAAAATCTGCCTCAAACTAAAGTGATCTACGGCATAATGTATTTCCGAAAACGCCCCCAATGGCCTAAAATATCTTGAAATACTCTCTTATTTGCTTTTTATTTTAGAGAAATATAAATTTGTCATTTAATTTTTTAAACCGCGTAGTTCTTCTGTGGTCCTTAAATAAATTTGATAAATATGTTGAAAGGATTAATCTTCATAAAAATGTTTCGTTAGTCATTTATTTCCACCTCGTAGTTGCATACGTACACCAAACTGACCAGTATATGCGCAGCACGATTTTCTGTACCCCCTAAAAGTATGACTCATGTTGAAACAAGTCCAATAATGTCTCTTCTAGAAAACTAAATTTTCTTTCTGAAACAGAGGTCTATCAAATTTATTTGTTCAAAAACCTTCCCAATTTAATTTGTTCAAAATTGACCTTTAATAATATCTAAATGCAATTTAATCAATATTAAAATAATCGACAATTTTTGGAAATAAGTTGAAACAAAGTATTTTTTATAATATTACCAAAATTGGATTTTATATCATAATTAGTATAAAAGTATATAGGTTTTCGCGTTAGAGAAAATTTCAAGTTCATTTTGGAAATAAACGGCTCAATTGTGCTTCTCTGATTCAGTTAATGCATATTTTCTGACAAGGAAGTTTCAGTCACTAAAGGCCAGGATGTTATCCTACACTGGATATGGATGAGATATTAATGAAGAGCGCCACTGGGGAAATGCTTTGTACCTCGGTTTCCTCGCTGCAGCTATCAAAGGATCGGACGTCACGGCGCTACTTACACCTAACCGCAATACACCTACGTAAAGCGGAATTGGCTATATTTAGCTGTTTCTGCTCTATTCTCTCTCGACTCTCTGTTCGGTGAACTGGGGTAATTCCGTAGTTTTATAGTTTTATAACCCTCTTCCCCCTGTAATTTAAATTTTTATTAAATTTCAAAATGATGGTATGATTTCCAAAATTGATCCTTCCATGTTTTGTTTTTTTAAACAAACATCACGGTACACATATCTACAGGCAAATTTATTTATAACCTTTAGTTCACATCATTTTCAAAGCACTTTCCTGGGTAGTAAATAAGGAAAAAGAAGCAGAAATAGAAGATTCTCATATTTTTATTGTGCAAGGAAGGTTAAATTCAGAACGTTATTACATTTTTTATTTTCAGCACGTAACTTTGTGAAAATTCCTTCCATTTATTATCTTTACTAAATACATCTTCGGAACAGTTTAAGGTAAACCATTTTATCACTCTGTGATAGTGAAAATAAAATACAAAAGTAGTGCACTTTGTGTAATATTTTAATTTTAGACAAAATACTTAACTATTTATAATAATAAAAAGAGATATGTAACTACAGACAATATGGATAATTCTGAAGATGAGGGAATATCTTTAAACTTTGATAGGAAAAAATGTATGTTATAAAGACATTAAAAGTAAAGATATTATACAAAACTACCTAATGATCTAATGTCTAATATGAATAACATTTTATATATTTTTTTAATTAGGGAGATCACTTTATATTTTACTTCGAAACAGTATTTATAACATACATAATTTTAGTAGTGACATCACAGTCGAAAAAATATCTATGTGACACAAATGTGCTTATTGATACAGTTTTTCCTCCACCAGACTAAAACTAAGAGGTGTTTGTGTACCATTGTGAAAAATAAATAAAAACATATTCTATCTCGCATAGTACCTATCATGACATTAGAAGTGAAATTTTGCAGTTGTGTATGCAGCTTTCTGTAACACGAATTATACGTGTTAGTTCTTCATATTCATAATCTAAGTGGAAATACTATTTTATTTTGTCAAGTTACTTTGCTTTAATGCGAGCAAAGTTCCCACTTATCTCCTTGGTAGCAATTAAAAAATGTTGAGAACACCACAAAAAAAAAAAAAAAAAATGGATTGCGATACATTGGATGTATTTTTCGAATCATTTACACTTAAAAAGGAGAGAATTAAAAATGGATCTAGATTGCTTTTTTATATATTAAATTACTAAGAGTATGAAATGAAGAGTGCTTCAAACCTTACTTTTAGGTATTTTAGTTTATTGATGTGTGACTTTATTTATTTTTTTTAAAATATATTTTTATCAATATATTGATTGATTCTATGAATTGATTGATGAATTCTAATGGACTTATATCAAGGTTGCCTAACAAGCATTTATTTAACGCTTATCACTTTGTAAACTGAATTAAAAACAGTACGTACACTGACCTAATTATTGTGAGAAGTTCGTACTTATAGTATAATACAGAATGGAAGGTCACTGAATTTATTAATAAATTAAAGTTCTGGACAGAAAAGTTGAAATATTATGTCTTTTTATGTTTCTCTGTTTTAATCAGCTGCCCTGTAGAGAACAGTAAATTCTTATACAGAATCACTTTGCTAGTCCATAGAGACAATTCCTATTCTGTTTAAATATAAATATAGAAGAAACTAAATTTTATGAATAAGAAAGAGAAAATTACTAAAGAAAAACATTATGATTTTTTCTTCCGACTCTAATGTAAGAAATGGTAGTAGAGTGCTTTTGTAAAAGCATATTTGTATGTTAGGGATAGGAGTACAGGAACATTTTCCTATTTTAACTAACAAAGTTTTAGAAATTGTTTGCATTTGTAGCATCTCGTATGAAATTAGGTTTTCTACAATACCTATTTTAAATTTAAAATATTTATCGCATTGGAACGAGAACCATATAATTTTTCAAAGATACTACGGTATAAAAAAATTGCTCAAATGTAATTCCTGCCATTACATTAAAACATAATTATTTATTAATTTTTTTAAAGATTTTTTTTCATTGTATTTAAAATTAATATTACTTATAATAGTTTTATTTATGTGCACTTATTTATAGTTTATACATAAAATGGTATTATTAGTTTTTAGTTAGTCATTAAATAAATTACTTTTCCAGATGAGTATTTATAAAATTAAATTGTTACAAGAAATAAGGGGATTCAACATTTTTTAAAATAAAAAAAAAGGGCGAGGCATAAATAGATTGGAAACCACTGGTCTAATAAATTAATAACATGACCATATCTACATTACAATAAAATTAATCACTACTCTTACAAGTGAGAACACAGGAGACGGCTGGGAAGTACTTGGATTAGAAAGCCTAATTATGTAAACTGGATTAAAATGAGAGAAGGGACCCTTCTAGGCCCTGTCCTCTGACAGGTTCATACTTTTCCGGGAAGACCATTACTCCTGTTAACCCGTAACTTGCTAATGTACAAATTGAAACATGTTTTTAAGCTAGAGTGTCTCTCCAGTTTCTAAAAAGTATTATAAATGATTCATAAGAAAATACATTTAAAATAAGAAATGGACCAATGATAAAAAATAGTTTTATATTCAATTAAAATTAATAAAAGTATATACAATCAGGATCGATAAAAAATAAAACCTACTTAACGATATGTATTGTTAGAGAATTGTAGTTTTGTAAAACAATATGAATATTTAGAAAAAAAATATAGATAAGTTTTTTCTTATTGACTTAATGATTTATAGGATTATAAATTATATGATAATAGGATGGTCAAAATGAAATGAAATTTTCTAAAAGCTATTAAAATCGAAGATTTTCGAAAACAAAAGGGTCCATGGCCCAATACTAGTTTTATCATGTAGCATCTCAAAGTTTTTCATATTTCATATTAGTTATTAAGAGCGTCTGTAGTATTCCTGTCTGTAGACCTTAGTCTAGTACTGTACATAGTGTCCGTAAAAACTTTACTATGGTTGAAAATTCTTAAGAAATATTTTTCTAACTTCTTTTGTTGCATTTAACAGCTGTTATTCTTTAATATAAGCACGTACATCTAATATTTATAAAAAAAATAAATTTACAAAAATCAGATTACCAAAGTGTTTTAGTATAACGTGAACAAAGCAAACTAGGGTTTTTGTTTTCTTTTTTGTAAAAAAAAAATGTTAATCGAATTATCAGTTAACTATGAGTAACGTAGTCACATAGTTAGTTCTAAAGGTTTGTCATTTAAATTTTCTGTTTTCTGTGGTTAAGTAAAAGGGTTAAGTTGCCAGGCACCATAATCAAGAAAAGGGTCAATATATGGAATAAAACGTATGCAGAATGTTTTATGAGAATAATTGAATACAAATGCCTACCCAATACAGCAGTATAGAATATGCAAAGTTTTTGTCAAGGATATTGCCTTAAGTGATTCTGATATTGAACTGAAGGTACATTAATCAATCCTTCCTGTAATTTAAATATTTTGTTAATGAAGTAAGTTTTAAGAAATAATTATAAATTAGAATGGAAGAATACAATGATTAATTGAAAAACAAAATATAAAAAAATGTTCGGTATTCCAACACATTTGAGTTTTCCGCATTGGTCTGTGTATGATATTGCAGCTCATTTAAAAGAAATGCCTGGAATGTTAAGTAGTGGAAGGGAATGAGCGGTCATTTTCACAGTTTAATCTGTTTTTTTGCTCGAATGAAACTATTATTGGAAAAGTCTCAGAAACCAGAGTTTCGAATTAAGAGTTTCTTTTTCTGAAAATCATAAAATAATCATTATTTTTTATTACTGAATTCAATTCATAATACGTCTATGGACATAATAATTAATCTTCACAAAAGAGTTTGATTGGTTCCATTAGAATAAATTACAACTTCCTCAGTGATAATTTGAAAAAAAAAATATTTGTTTAAAACTAAAACTAATGTTTAATTGCTAATAGTTAATTATAATTAATTTTTATTGGTTTTTTGTAGTTATTCACACAAATGAAAATCGTTGAATATTAAATAACAGGAAATAAATCGAAAAATGCTCTGGACCTTATACACATCAGCATTGTGTTATTTTTGTTTTAATTAAACAAACCGCCCGTCCCTCGGTTTGTGAGGCCTACCAGTCTACTGGAGGCAACTTGCATCGACTGATGTCCCCGTGTACCTTAGACCAGAATCGCGTTGTGCTTACCGTGAATAGTTATAATCAGTGGATCTAGACTGATTCGTCATCGTCCTTGAACCCAGGTAAACCGGTGGGAGGGGTACTACCAAAATGGTCCTAAAGGGAATAAATGAAGTGATCTTTAATATGAGCTAGGTGTTATGCGGTGTCATGTCAGTACTGAAATGTCGAATTAAAAAAAAATTCTGAAGTACCTTTAATTTTCTTTACATAAAATAAACAACTACATTTTTTTGTTAGTAGTAATATAAAATGAATAAATATGAACTGTGAAAGAATTTTGAATACCGACTTGGAGAAAACGATTTTAACACAACAGACCAGAAAACTGAAAATAACCGAAATCATTTCTTGTTCGATCTTTCATCGTTCACAGCTTTTGTTTGACTTTTGCTTGGTAAGAGAGTTTATTAACGTTTTTTACACCTCAAGGAACTTCTAAATACACATTTTTATAGCAATAGAAACAGTAGAAAACTTGTTGATGAAAATTTTTAAGTATCTTTTATGTAGTAAATTAGAAACAAATGGATATCCTTCATAGTTGAAAGTAATAAACTAGCGATGAATATAATATATGAATGAATTTGCCTACCTATCCAGTAAAGGTGTATATATTAATACTGATGAATTAAGGGAGTTGTAGGTTATAGTTCTGAACTGGATACAAATTTACTAAACCCCTCCCACAATTCAGAGAGAAGGAAATGGCAATAATTTTTCAAAGTTACTTAAATTTAGATAATTTAAAAAAAAGAAAAGAAGATAATTCATTAAACCCGTAAAACATGAAATTATTTTTTTTTTATATTTACTTTATTTTTTTGGTGAGCATTATAATCTGCCACAAATCTGGGCAATGAGTAATAGTGGTAATTGAACAAATTAATACCAAAAATTAAAAACGAGAAAAAAATAAAATAAAATCTCTATATAACAGAAAAATAAATAAAATAAACATAATTAAACTATTTTAATTAATTAGTTACAATATTTACAATCTCGACCTTAGGATCCCCACCTATAAGGCCCCCTTCGAGATCCCAGTGCAGCCATCTCACCGCGTCACTGGTTGAAATAAAAACAAAATGTGGTAATTAAAATATTATTACAATTTTATCGCAGTTATTAATGTTATAGTTATAAATATTATTAACAGTGTCAAGGTGGTTTGATTATAAAGTTGGTAAAGGAACAGGTATTAAAAGAAAGAACGGAGAAATTGGGGAACAGAGATAGCTACGGAACTCCAGGGGAAGGTTACACGAATGAGAAAGGATTTGCTGAAGGAGGCGGTTCTATAAGGGGTTATATATAAGCCAATCGGATTGGATTTAGTATTTAGGAAAATAAATAGATAAAATGGATAGGAACAAAACAGTATGGAGTATTTTTTCTACACAAAAGGTATGTTGGGATTAAAATTTTTAGATTCTTTTTTTCATCTGCATTAAAATTATCTTCGGGAACTGAATTTAGGAATCTCTGCTCGTGGCAGCTGAAGGAGAGTAGTGGAAGGAAAGTAGAGGAACCTCCTTTAACTATACCTCAGCCAGATCTTTTCCCGCAACCCCGCGTTTTACTACTGGACGAATTAGGGAATGTTTCAATCTCTAAGCAGGTATAAAATCTTGATTCTTATCCTTGACTCAGTATATAATCCTGCGTACTTAATAAATTACCCAATAAATTATAATTTATAAATTATTGTCCGTAATCGCGGTTTTTTTGTCTAATGGCATGTGGCTAATGTAATTTATCAATATTGGGTCATGGCTAATTCTTGAAACGAATCAAATAATATAATGGAATGTAATTAAATTATATCTCCACTCGTGGCCCCATAAATAAGGAAAATAATATAATAGAGGAGCTACAAATTGTTACACTATGGGGTTTTATTAATAAATAATTAAAAAAATAGTCGGGCAAAATATTTACACTTTTTTTAAAACAAATTGCTTAGTCTAAAAAAAAAGAAAATTATTTCTACTCAACTTGAAACGGGAAACCTCATATTTTGAGAGATATACAAATAGTTTCCTTAGCCACTTGGAAAGATTAATATCAGTAATATATATTATTAGATCCTTATTTTTATCCTATTCTGTATTATCTTCTTTTATTCTCATTATTATATTAATTAACTTATTGTAAATTTGTAGCTTTATTATTTACTTCAAAATTCTTTCAGTTATTTGTATTAT